>NC_072739.1:40194776-40277276 GCF_026930045.1 Uloborus diversus
TGGTTTTATGTTTTTAATGTTTTGTTGACGAATGGATTGGTTATTTTATCAGGCTGAACAATGGATTTGATTTGGTTACGCGGATTTCAAGGTAAGACAATTTTGTT
This sequence comes from Uloborus diversus, assembly GCF_026930045.1. Classification (NCBI taxonomy): domain Eukaryota; kingdom Metazoa; phylum Arthropoda; class Arachnida; order Araneae; family Uloboridae; genus Uloborus; species Uloborus diversus. The sequence continues at coordinate 40,194,884 of NC_072739.1, forward strand.
ATTGGCAGGTACTGTCCCGTGGAAGGCTAATTATCGGAACTTGTTTTCCTAATTAGTCGAGGCGAAACCCCCTGCTTTTAGTTTTAGGTTTGAGCTCTAGTTTATTGTTTTTAGTTTAGCAAGTGGTGCGTTTGCCCATTGTTACTCTATATTACATGTACTTGAGCTTAAACATTCTCTTTTAGTTTATAGTTAAAATTTTGGTCTTTTGACCATAATTAATGAATCCTCCACGGCTGATGAGCTCTGGATTCACTCTTTTTCTATTCCTACTTAATAGCTGTTTGCATTTTTCCTTTTTATCATCATTTGTTATTTATAATTTGTTTAATTTTTGTAATTCTGTTTGCTTAATTTTATATATATATATATAAAGAAGAAACTCCCCCCCCCCCCCGAAAGTCGGGTCTAGCTACGCCTCTGGAGCCTACTTTCCCGTATACCCATACTACTTTCTAGTACCTGATCAATAATTTAAATACTTTAAACTGATTTCTAGGAACAAAATATTCCTCACTCATCTAAAAAAATTAAATGCGTAAAAAAAAAGCAGCAACTTTTGAACAAAGCAGCTAATACACTTTTTTCCATTAAAAAAGTCTTAAACATCTTTCAAAATGAAAAATAATAATTAAAATTAATAAGTTCATTAAAATAAATACATCATATCAAAAAAAAAAAATCGTTTCTTTTTTCCCTGTTGCCAAAAACAATATTTTAAATGAATTAATGCACTTACCAAAATAAATAAAAACAATAAAATGTCAACTTAAAGAAATAATTTGCATTGTCAAAAAGAAAAAAAAATCGTCTGCGCATATCTTTATGTAGAAACATAAATGATTCGAGTTTATTCGCCGAAAACTGAATACCTAAATTAAAACTTTAGCTTAAAAATAAAAACAAGTCAGATCAATAATAATTATTTCACAGTCAAAACCATAGCTACGGAGTCGGAGTCAATCTCATTTTGGAGTAAAGGAGTCGGAGTGGAATATCTAAGAATCGGAGTCGGTCGTTTGTCCTCCGCGTATAAATTTTGCCAAAGCTACGAAGTCAGAGTCAAAGTCGGGGAGTCGGAGTCCGATTAATTGTCAGGCATATGAGTTGGAGTCAAGTGGCCCTAAATTCTCAGAGTTGAAGTCTGTAGTTTGGTGTCCAGCACTATTTCCAACAAAATTTGTTTGAAAAAAATCCGCCTTCAAGTACGGAATCTACATTGACTTTCAGTTTCCCCGTAGGCGCTAATGTTAAGGGATTTGAACTGTTCAAAATTGAACGGAAAATTGTTCAAATCAAAAGATATTTTAAATACAAGTTTTTCATCAAAAGCTTTTTCCTACAAAGTTTGTTTGAAGCAAATTTGCCTCATAGTTCGAAATTGCCTTGAATTTCCCCGTAGGCGCTAATGTTAAGTTTTTTTGAACTGTTCAAAATTGAACAAAAAATAGTTCAAATCAAAAAGTGAAATATGGGAATGAGGTGTCCTCGCTGAGATCTTTCGAACAAAAAAAAAGTTTGTTCGAATCGGACTATTCATTCAAAAGTTATTGGGGAGGACAGACCGACAGACATTTTTCCCATCTCAATACCCTACTTTCAAATTTTTAATTTTTCAATATTTATTTAATTATTTTATTTGTTTTTGACTTTTTTTTTTTTGTTTTTTTCGATATTTTTAAGATGCATTAAGCCTTCTTTCATGCTTTTTTCTTCTTTTTCTGACTTTTACTGGGAAAGTAGGCTAAAAACAGCTTTAAACACTTTGTCATGCTTGAAAACGCTTGGCCAGGAATTGCAGAGCAAAGTAACCTTTTGGTTGAGTTTCGCTATTTTTGAGGAGCAACTCCGCAAAATGCGGAGCAGTTGGCAACCCTGCTTTAAAACAACATGACCTAACACATGTTCCCAGTTGCCCAATGGTATACTAAGTTTTTTTTTTCCTGTTTCTGTAATGTTTTTTTTAAATTGCAGCAGTACTTATGCCTTCTGATGCTACATCATCCCAGAGTCTGGAACACCAAGACCAAACTGGTAAGTTTCATTTGTTAACTATAATACCCATACCCATATAAATTTAACCCTGTGTAATCTTATCCTTTTACCAAAACTTAGTAACACTCATATTCTTGTTAACAATGTGCTAGAAAAAAACTACATGATTATATTTTGATAAATCTTATTTGTCATCCCCGGGTCACCAGTATGTAGTGTACGGATGTGGACGATGAGGAGGAGCGATGTGTATCCATGCTTCGATTGGAACAATGGACCTTTGTAATACTAATCCAGTGTTTTAGTTGCTGAGACAAAAGTACCTAAAGTCTTGGGGTAAAGTTAGGTCACGTGCTGTCCAAGATACACCACAATCCTGAACAATTCTTAATCATCTTGTCTTTGCAGAATTTTAATAGGGTCTGGTGAGGTAAAGTGGTCATAAAATCCAGATTTTTCAACTTAAGTAACTAATAATTTCAAAAAATTCTTTAAAAACTTTTTTTTTTTTGTTATTTTACATTACGTTAATAAAGAACCCATTGCACAGAGTTTTTGGAAGAATAAAATTGATTTTAACATCTTCATGTCATTTTCTTTTTTATACATATGTTAATGTCCTGGGGTGGGACAAAGAGGTTATAATTGAAAAAATTTGATGTAAAACCGTCATAAATAGCCATATTTTTTTAGAAGGGGGGGAGGAGGAATGTAAATTGTTCCACCTGAACAAATTTAAAGCTGTGGTTGCAACGAATTTTTCATATGTTATAGAATTAGTCTTGAACTAATTCGATTGATATGCTGTTGTTGTTGTTGTCTTATTCCTTCGGATCTAGCCACTAGGCTAGACCAGGTCCACGAGTCCAAAAACCTTCATAAAGTCAATCACCAGAAGAGGACTAGAATAAATGTCTTCCCTGATAAGGCCCGCACAGATCAACACATGTTCTACTGAGACCTGTTGTAAGTTGCTTTTGGGACACATCAAATATAATTATTGCCCCTTATCGAAAGAAAGGCCCTTGATATGACCACTTGCAAATCTACTAATAGCAGAATGGGTAGCTCTATCCGCTGAAAGGAAAAGTGTTTACAGCTTCTGTAGGTACAAGGCCTGGAGCACCCGAAGGCAGAAGACTGATTCGGCTCCTTCGTCTGCAAACCTTAGCTGAGCATAAGACTGAGCAGTCTTGAACTAATTCAATTGATATGTATCACATTTAAGCTCAGTTTTGCTTAATCCAATATACCTTTAAATCAGTAAATGTTTAGTAAAATAAATATTTAGCTGATATCTGTCATATAAATAATGAGTAAAGGTTTTTAGGTAAAACATTTTTGTTAAGATTAACCTATAACCACTTTACCCCATCTTGCTTAAAGTTGATCTGAAATTTTATGTAAAATTAATCTACCCTAGCTGTTTATATGTGATGTATTTATCCTTTGAGGTGGAGTGGGCATGTGTGTACTTACACATAGCAGAGGCGAGGCATAATTTAATACGGCACAATACTTTTGTTATACATTATTCACATCACGGACACACAACTATATACATCACGAACAGAACCAGAACTGAAACTTCACGCACAAAGATTACAGTTACGGTTACTGCTAACCGGTTACATATCAATATATGACATTATGCAGACGTGTTCTTGAGACATCCGGGAAGCTGCCTGCACACCCAATCTGATAAAATTTCTAATGAACAAAATTTTACAAAGAAGTTAAAAGAAGCATTTAGATTTTTAATGTTTCATAAGCAAACAAAAATACTTTTTGCACAAAATGTAGTATTTCCAGAATTAAAATTTGTAGTTCAACACTTAATTCCTAATTGTTAAAATCTACAATAAAAGAATTACCCTCATTCTTCCATTTATTTCAAATATATAGTCTTTTATTTGATGTATGACTACTTTCCCCCACCAGACGTTATATTTCTTGAAAGTTTGATGCAAAAAAAAAAAAAAATTCTACAGGCACATGAATCATTTGGAAACTCTTTTGAAAGTACTATCTTAACCCATTCCATGACCAGCCCGAAAACCCTTAACGCGCATGCCGCAGATAACGAAACGGAGTTGCTTTTTGCTACATTGTAATAACACTTTTCTCCCCATTTTGCTATCGGTATTTTAATGTTGTTTTTGCTGTTCAGCTTGCATTCGAAAATCGCTTCGCTTTATTTGTTTTTAAAAACTGAATTAAATAGTGCAATAAAATACAAGGTTGCTAATATGTGCTGAAATATTCATACATTTATGCAGTACATAACAGGAAAATAAGAAACAATAGAGGATTGGACGAAAAGAAATTATTTTCATAACACTAATTATTTTATTGATTTATTTTTCTTTTTGCTTTTATCTCAGTATATCTTTTTTTTTTCTTTTAATGTTAAATGTAAGATGATCTATCTTTCAAAAGGCCTCAACAAAACATTCTTCAAACAATTGACTGATCGATCCAACGTGTGAGCAAGCGAATTGAATGGACAAAAACGCTTTAAGTGTGGGAATGATTTTCTAAGAGGATAAAAAGTATTCTTCGGTGCCTTTTGATATATTGTGACACTTCAAAACGACCAATAAACACAGAGACATCCCTTTGATGGCAGGACTATGGTCGACTTTTATCGTAATTCAGATGACTTTTAAATCCCTTCTGAATGCCCAGATATCAGTTGCTCAAGCGTGGGAAGTATTTTAAAGATAAATGATTACAAAAGATCAAATCTTGCGGCTAATCCCCTATTTCCCTAAAGGATACTTTTTTGCATGCAACTAAAAGCCCCCAGCTGAGAGAGGAATAACTAGACCGACTGGGAGGTCTGTATTCTCCAAGGACCCTCTTTGCAAACATCCGAGCAAGTTAGTTCCATTCAAAGAATGGTCAGAAGGTTTTAGTGTTTTGTGGTCAACCCTTCCACATTATTTTCTTACAACAAAACAGTTTAGCTCAGAAAAGAATTTCAAAGCAAGCTTTTATGCTTATATGATGGAACATGTCTTCAGAAGATAAAAAAAAAAGAGATCTTGCTTGAAATCGAGTCGGATTTTAAATCTTTTTTTTAAACATACTTGGATAAATTTTAGTTAGTTTCATAGGATTATTTACTAATTATGGCAATTTGATTATTGAAAAGAAACCAAATATTTAATTTATATTTTTAAAATCTCATAAAAGAAAGTGCAATTAAACATTGGAACCATTTTTAAGACAATAAATAAAATCTGAAAAAGAATGGGAGAAAAGGAATGTTTCGTTTCTTATGAGTAAAGCATACAACAAAAGAACTCAAGATATTATCATTTCATTCGTACTGTCGTATCTATTTTATGTTTTGCATGGTCAACTTTTACGTATAGTCAATGCGGTCGTTATTTTTTTTTTCGTGAAATAAAAAATATTCAAAACCGTATCACTAAAAATCCATCAAATGGTGCTGCGAATATAAAAAGATATAATTTACGTTTCAAAATATCATGATTTAAAATAAATAAGTAATAAAAAATAATAATAGTGTACAAATAAATAAAAAACGTAGTAAACACATTATAATAATAAAAAAAACATACTCGTACAAAATTAAGATATGTAAGATAATTTTTAAAAAATAATATTGTGTAAAATAAATTATAAAATTTCAGGATTATGAACAATTTAGTGAAGGATACTTGCGTAAGAAGGTGGATTTTTGATAACAAGAAAAACATATCTCTGTTTATTTGCTTTATTCAGGCATAGAAATATGGATAAATATGTAAGGAAATATTTTTACACTTGTTCATCAGGAGTTCAAATGCCAGAATGCTAAGAAACAAAGCTTCCACGAAAAGATAAAAATATAATGCCTGATTATTTGAAGCATTATATGTGTCCCTTCAAAGAGTACTTGAAAGGTTAATATCTTAGTAAAATAAAATAAATTACAAGTTCGGTGAAATACAAAAAGTTACATCCCTTTTGTCTAAGGAAAAGAGCTTAATTACCGCTCCCCTAAAAGCTCCAGAACCCAACAGAGAAGCGCCATAACAGGGTTCTGCCCCTGGAAGGATCACCGACACATATTCGGGGCGAAGCAAAAACTGCTAGAAACGCCGTGACGACACAGGATCGTCGAGGGCATTTAGGAACCATTTTCTTGCGACGAGCCTGAATCGGCCGGGGCAGTATTAACACAAACTGCGCGGCCGATCCTGTATCGGCCGGGGCAAGGAATGGGTTAACGACAAACTTAAGTGCTACAATGAGTTGAAATGGCAACGCTTAAACACAGGATCGAAATATATATTCGCATGCCATTCAGTTTTATTTATATCATATGGTATGTTCAGAATAAGTTTTAGCTTTTAAACATTAAGCTGTTTGAGGCACCTGACCTAAGGCATGTGTCCAAAAACCAAATGGTATACAAAGTCATTTATTTCTTTTTTTCCCTGGTCACATCCAACGGAGTTTGGATCTGAAAAAGCTTTTCAAACATTACATTTTCTGCACATGGGAGGATCAGTCCCATGACATCCACGTTATAAACACGACACTCTTAATGACACAACTGAACTAATGGGCCCCTATAATGAGATGACATTAAAGCAATGCGTAACAAAGCAAAAAATATAATTGAAGTCGATGCCTCTCTTTTGTGTAAATGAAGTTATACAGAATTCTGCTGAAGAAAATAGATCATCGAAACGATAGTTTTGGGGCTATTCGGGGCAACTCCGCATTATTAGCTCGACGCTCTAATCGACTGAGGCAGTGTGTCTCTGTTCCTGTAAGCTATGCATTGAAGCAATGCGTGATACGAATTAGAAAAAAATCGATTTTTTTTTCGATTAAAAAGAGTGAGTTCTCTTTGTTTTTCACTGAAAGCGGTGAAAAAAGAAAAAAAAAAAAGCTTTAAAATGGCGCCTTACGTAAATTCCGGAAAAATATTAAACTCTTACTCTTGAAAAAAGCACATGAAAACTTGAACTTTTTTTTTTAATAAAACAGTATAGTTTACAAAATGGAGTATCAACAGCTGGATTTATTTCTAAGAAAGGATATTTAAAGAGATAAATTAATTTCCCTGGTCACTATCTGAACGATAACATAGCTCAAAAGGTTATTCCCGAAAACTCTTTTTGCTTGTTTATCTTATCACTTTGTTTTATAAACCTTTCAAAAATCGTGTGTGATAAACTTGGCACACCTTACAATGCAAAACGCGTTACCCTTCTCTCATCTTTTAGAACCATTTTCACGATACCCAAAGAGCCAAAAAACCCAAACGTCCTTACACTATGGTATTTCTTCAAACTTTGTTTTTCTGTTACGGCTTATATTAAATGGTTATGAATACAAAGAATGATTTCTTTTTGATAAGTAATTTGAAAGTATGGTGACAAAATTCAGGAAAAATGTCGGAGACGTCCTATTTCATATAAGATTGAATAATTTAATAGCAATATGCTGAATTGTGCAAAAAATAACTGCCAAAATTTCTTAACAGTCGGAGGCAGCGATTGGAACTGAAAGGGGGGGGGGCAAAAAAACGACAGCTAAAAGCTATAGGACTTTTAGTAGCAGCAAAAAATGAAAAAAAAAGAAAGTACAACATTTTGATAGGGCTGATTTTGAGAGCTAATAAGGAGTAATTGATGTAAATGTAACAATTTAACTTACGTTTTTCTTAAGATTTTGGTGAATTATGTACACATTAATTTTTCCCAAAGAAACACTTAGACTTGATTAAAATGTCAGTAATCCAACGTTATTAAGCACAAAACTTGCAAATGATTGCAGACACGTGTTTCGGTGTTACAAGGAACACCTTTTTCAATGCAAAGAAGTGTGAGCTTTTGGATGAAAAGTCATCCGAGAAAAGCAACACGGTGGAACAGGAGGTAGTATAAATATCAAAAATAGAAATTAAACAAAACAAAAAAGATAAAATGACACATGGAGACAAAATTTATTATATAATTCCATCAGGAAAAAACCGTTAAGTAATAAATTTTAAAAGAAAACCCATAAACAATGCAAAAAGTCCGAAACACGTGTCTGCAATCATTTGCAAGTTTTGTGCTTAATAACGTTGGATTACTGACATTTTAATTTTTCAGCACAAAGGTATTTATTCTTTACTTAGACTTGAATTAGACTTAATTTATTTATCCCCCAAAGTATTTTGAGACGTCACAAACACTTGGTAATAATTTCATTAAACCAGTATGGCTATATTCAGTAAATTACCGCCCATTAGCCAGGGCTAAAGCAGAAATACGTGAAATACACCGCCAGCTCAGTCATTTCCAGCCGAGGACTGCAGTTTCGTGCTTATTAGCACTCATCAGCCCGGCATAGGAAAGTGACTGAGCTGGAGATGGAAAACCTCTTATGGAAGCCAAGAGGGCCAAACAAACTGGTAGCTAGTGTAGAATGTCTGTGCTAATTCTACATTAGCTACCAGTTTGTTTGGCGCTCTTGGCTTCCGTAAGAGGTTTTCCGTCTCCAGCTCAGTCACTTTCCTATGCCGGGCTGATGAGTGCTAATAAGCACGAAACTGCAGTCCTCGGCTGGAATTGACTGAGCTGGCGGTGTATTTCAGTATGGCTAGTTTAAGTAAAACAATTGATTTACTAATATCTAAACAATGAATACATAGAATACATAAACTAAAAGTTATTGCTTGTGCTAAATAATGTTTCGTAAACAGATGTACAAGGTAAAACAAATAATTATGCTCTGAAAATTGACATTTCTGTTTTTTTTTTTTTTTTTTTTTTTTTTTTTTTTTATAATTTTTAATTTTGGTCTCTTAAGGGGTCTAAGGACCTTTAATCTTCCGAATTTTCGATTTTCTGGAAAAAATATATGTTATGCATAATTTTATTCTGAACAATTTGATACCTTATTTATTACCATACGCCAAACACTTTTCGAGTTATTGTAAAAATGCGTAAACTTTCCCCGTAGAGATTAATGTTAACAGCAGCTATTTAAGCCTCTTTTTCTCAGGTGTCGATTTCTTCGGTTTTCTCGTTTTGCGCGCATGATATTTCAGAAGTTCTTTATATATTTCCGTAAAACTTTTCATGCATGTTTGTCTGATACATCTAGACAATCTGAACCTAAATTTCAACTAAAAAGTTAAAGTTAAAATTTAATATTTTTTACCCAAAATTTTGGAAATTTTTGATATTAACTTACCAAATTTCAAAAAAATAAATAAATAATTTTAATAAAATAAATAAATTTAGGTTCAGGTCATAAATATAAACTAGATAAACATACATTAAAAGTTTTACAGATATATATAAGAAACTTTCTGAGATATCATGCGCGCAAAACGAGAAAACCGAAGAAACCGGCACCTGAGAAAAAGAGGCTTAAACAGCTACTGTTAACATAAATCTCTATGGGGAAAGTTTAAGCATTTTACAATAACTCGAAAAGTTTTTGGCGTATAGTAATAAATAAGGTATCAAATTGTTCAAAATTAAACTGTGCATAACATATATTTTTTCCAGAAAATCGAAAATTTTGAAGTTTAAAGGTCCTTAGACCCTAATTGGAAAATAAATTACAAAAACGAACCATAAAAAGTGGAGGGGGGTTGCTCCTCGAATCACCGCCACTGTTAACAGTTACTATAAGTATTTTTTGAATATTGAAAAGGACACCACATTGTTAAAACCAATTTCATTTTTAACCCCCCCCCCCCCATGTAAAAAGAGGGTGTTATAAGTTTGAACGTACTCGACGTGATGAGACACAAAATTCGCAAGGAATGCATACGTATTTTAGAGTTGCTATGAAAACGGAAAGGAATTTTCACTGAAGAAGCAATCCTTTCTCGAAATTTTTTGTCTAGAATTTTCATTGCTAATTTTTGCCTTATTATATTGTATGAATGGTAACAACAACGTTTCTAAAGAACAAATAAAGAAATATTGGATATACGTGTTTCGGAGTTACAGGGAACCCTTTTCACAATTCTTAGCGTCGTCAGCACAAAACTTTCTTTACGCAGAAACAAAGGTTCTTTGAAAATCAGAATTTTAGGTCTACAATGAATTTTGCATTTTTGTACTTAATAATATTATTCTCCTAGTACCATACAAAGAAATCAGTCACCAGCATTTTTTCATAACTTTGTTAATTTTTCTGAAACTATATTAGGATCTACGAAAAACAAAATGATGCAAAATCTATCTTTACACATTGTTTCCTTTTACAAAGTAAAGAACAATGTATTTTTCCCCAATTAACAAATACAGTAGAATCTTACGAATCTGGACTAATAGGGGGATCCAGGTCGTCCGAATTAATGAAAGTACGGATTAAACTAAATAAGATATTAATTGAGCCAAGAAACATAAGCAAACTACTGTTCATAGCAAAAAAAATATTTATTTTGACTTCAAGAGAATGAAATAAAAACTACATAAGAGAAAATTACAAAATTAAATTACTAAAACACATACACACACACACACACAAAAAAAAAACAAAACGAATCGCAAAAATGCATTATTGTGCTAACTCGCCTTTTATTTATACAGTACGTACATCTAAGTGGCTGTACTGATTGAGCGAACTCCTGTTTAATTTAGCCTGGATTAATGAGGGTTTACGGTATGTTTTTTTCACTCTCGGTAATTTTTACTTCTAGGTTTGAGATGATCGTATTTGCCCTCATCATACTGAACATGATCGCAATGACCGTGGAGCACTACCAACAGCCAGATGAAGTGACTCATATCTTGGAAACATTGAATATCGTGTTCACTACCATCTTTGGGATCGAGGCTGTCATCAAAATCATTGGACTGAGGCAGTATTATTTCACCTTCCCGTGGAATGTGTTTGACCTGACTGTAATTGTCATGTCTGTCATTGGTATGCCTTTTATCTGTACATTTCGACGAATATTTTTACAAACTAAAACACTAGATCGTAGCTTAAGTAGCGGCACGTCCGCCATCTTGGGGCTAAATGCCGCTTTCTGCCTATGTCTGCAAAACAGTAGCGTGTTTTGTTTTTCATTGGGGAATAATATGGAGTTCATAAGAAACCGCAATCGAGAAGCAAAGCAGGCAACTTCACCAAGGCATACCTCGGAAAAAAGCTGCGTTTAGCCCCAAGATGGACGACGTGACGCTACTTATTCTACGATTCAGGGCTTTACTTGAAACTGCATGTATAAATAAAACGCAATGGCAAAATGGGATGAATCGTGACCCTTTTCAACTTTGAATGTAAAAAAAAAAGGAAAGATTTTTTGAAGTTGATTTTTTTAGCTAACATTTTGAACAGTTTGCATTTAAATATGTAATTTTTAGCGATACTACAAATTAACCCCTCAGATAATGCTGGGATGTCCCAAGCGTAAATTTTTGGGAGGGCGGGAGTTCTCAATTTGCGAATGGAACTCCAAAATTTGCCTAAAGATAAAATACCGGTATGCACATATGCGTGTGCATCTAATGAAAAGGGACATTTAGGCATTTAAATAATTGCAATTTTGTAATTTTGTCTCTGAATTTGCTTATTTGTCAGACAAAATTTTCTGAATAAGGAAATTTTTGGGAGGTCACAGTGACCTGCCATCGAGACGACTGAGAAAGTGGTGATTCAGGACACGTGTTAACATCTTTTTTTTTTTACGATACAAGCTTTGATAAGGTTAATTAAAACAAGTAATAATGATGGTGAGGGAGCGAAAAGAAACAGGTTGTAAATTTCAAACAAAATGTTTATTTTTTATGCAGGTACGAATTGTCAAAAATTCAAAAAAAACTTAGTCAATTCAAGAAAGATTAAAATTCGTCGTTAGAAAAATGTGTTTGAATTCAGAAACAAAGATTTAACACATTCAATTTTCAAGTCATTTATAAAAGTTATCATGTCCTTGAAACGAAAGTTTCTTTGTGATATCTTCTGCAAGGAGCGCGGCCTCCTTTCCCGTTACGATTGCTTAAACTTGAATAATTTTCCCAATATATTATTCTCCAAACTTTTGCGAGTAATTTTCATTTTTAAAGTAGCGTTTAATTTCTGAGAAATCGATTTTGGGTGATATTTGCTGCATGAAAGAACAGTAAAACCTGTGAAGTTGACCACCCTTGTAAGTTGACCGCTCAGGCACAGAATTAGCCATTATCATATAAATCAACTTTTGTAATTTGATCACCTGTTTAAGTTGACCACTAAAATAGTGCACCGCGAGTGGTCAACTTACACAGATTTCACTTTAATTTTTTCGGATATCTGTATTGTATAAACTTTATGATAAAAATAGGTTTTCTTTCTTACAGGAATTATTTTCGAAGAAGCGCTTCAGAAACTTGTCATTAGCCCAACATTGCTCAGAGTTGTTCGTCTCATACGCATCGGACGTATCTTACGCCTCATCAAGGCCGCTAAAGGGATCCGGAAACTGTTATTCGCTCTGGTGATCTCCCTTCCAGCCTTGTTCAACATTGGTGCCCTTTTATTCTTAGTGACATTCGTTTATGCCATCATTGGCATGTCTCTGTTCGGTCACGTTAAACTTCCAGACACAGGAGGGGGTGGAAGTGGCCTGTCGGAGATGGTCAATTTCCAGACGTTCGCAAATAGCATGGTCCTACTCTTCCGATTGGCTACTTCCGCTGGATGGAATGATGTTCTGGACACTCTAATGGTCCGTCCACCAAACTGTGATATTCACTATAAAGGCATGCCAAATGGAAATTGTGGGCACCCAACCATTGCGGTCATTTACTTAGTCACTTATATCATCATTAACTTCATGGTCATCATCAACATGTACATTGCTGTAATTCTGGAGAATCTTAGCCAAGCTAGTAAGGAAGAGACTGGTATATCGGAGGAAGACATCGAAATGTTCTATGTCTGTTGGTCGCAGTTTGACCCAAGCGCCTCGCAGTTCATCCACCACAGCCAGCTGTCAGATTTTGTAGACTCTCTGGAGCCTCCACTGGGCATCGAGAAACCGAATGAACCTGCATTAGTGGCTATGAATCTTCCCATTGCGACAGGGGATCGAATTCATTGCCTGGACATCCTTCACAGTTTGGTGAATTTAGTCCTCGGAGATGTTGAAGATTCGGAAGAATTTCGGATCGTTCGACGCCAAGTTGATCAACGATTCAGGAAAACGTTTCCAACGCGGAACCTTGTTGAAATTGTTTCCACAACTCTGAAGCGGAAACAGCAAGATAATGCAGCAAAAGTAATCCAGAGGACATTCAAAAAGCATTTAGTTCAAAAACAAAACAGTACCAGAGGTCAAAATCCTTAGCCGGAAATTTTTTCTTAGTGTATATGGTTGACAATTAAATTGCCATAGTGTTTTTTATTACAGTGAAACCTATCTTGATCCATCTTCTTGTTCTACGAATTCCTTTGAAAATGGACAACGTGATTATTTTGTAAATTTTAAAAATAGAACTTCATTTTCAAATATTCGGTAGTATTTCACTTTCAGATTGACGTCATAACGGCTCCCCCAAACCATTGCAGAATAGGTTTTTCGCATGGTTTTAGGGCGAAGCTATAACGTCAATCTGGAGCGAAATGTTAATCAATTCTTCTTGGAATATAATCCGTAGATTAGCTATAAAAACACACTGAGGCTCAAATTGAAATGATATATACAGAGCGTGAACGTGATGTTTGAAAGTAGAACCCAGAATGATGTTTAAAAACACTAACAATAAAACTCGATCTGTATGATTGTATACATTGGATTTACAGCTTTGAACCAAATTAAGAATAAGATTTTTTTTGGGTTCAAAGAAAAAAGTTTTTCAAGTGAAAATTTGATTTGGGAGCTATGTGAAAAACATATCTCAATGGACGAGAAACTAGGAACAACATAAAGTAGTCGATCTACAAATGTATTTCGATATAACTTTTTAATGGTGCCTTGTCGAAAATAAAGTCAAACTACACGGATCTCTTAGTGCATGAATATATGAACTAATAGCAACTGCATATTAAAATCCGTCAAATTCGTTATTTTGAGAAAGTTCTTGTAAAATAGAGGTGATCACGCGGAGAAAATTTCGCTGTGGTGCTGTGGATAAGATCCTTTAAAATAATTGAAATTTTATTTCTATGCAGGATTTTTCTTTAAATGCTGTTCTTAAGCACAACTAAAAAAAAGAAAAATAATCAACCCCGTAACAAAAGGAATAGTAAAAATCTTAACTTTCCACTTTTTACAGTTATAACTTGGGAAAACGTTTTGGTTTCTGTTGTTTTTATTTCTCAAAACATAAATAAGGTAGAACTAAAAAAATCTGTGTTTTTTTCAGTGTAAAAAATAACTAAACTTTTGTTTCTACTACAGGCGATCTTGTCGAATGTTCATCAATTTTGTGGTTTTTCATTTTCTTGTACTTGTCTTTTTTCTTTTCTTTTCTTTTCTTTTCTTTTTTTTTTTTCATTTCAGAATCATAACAATATTTACAACCTCAATCACAAGATTTTAAGAATAGTTTTCACGAACAACCCGAATTCGTATTCACTTGATAAATAACTAAATTATTTATTATGCTTCTTCGGACAAATGTGACGTATCAAAATCAACAAGTCGTCGATTATCAAGTAAAACCAAAAATTGAGAGACTTAACTCTTGACGTTATTGGCCAAGATTTAGGCATCGGCTTTGTCAACATAGCTTTACCTGACGATAAATTTAAACAACTCAATTTGCTCATATAATTTTCTTTATACGAGTAACACAAGTTTTAATATTGTAAAAGTGCTCATAAAATAGGTCAAGTTACATAAACGCAGTTAAATATTAGTTTGCGACTATTCGGCAAGTTTACAGAGATATGAATTTTAAAAAAGCACTTTAAAATTGTATACTATATGTATTAATCAGTTTATCAGTCAAGAAATGTTAAAACTTTTCGCATTCTGTAACATCTAAGCACAGCTATGGTGGTATATAGCTTTTGTGTTGTATTGAAAAGGATATTGGGCTTTTCTTAAAATTACTTGAATCACTCAAAAGCTAATGTGGTTGAGTTCAGGAAACAAAAAAAGAAAATACTTCTTCTGCGCACTGTATTATACTACATATGAGCTTTTTTCTTTGAAAGTAGTGATAGTGTATTTTACATAACCATCTGCGTTGCACGGTGTTCCACAAAAATAAAAGTTGTGTCAAATGACTCACGTACGACACCAATCAGGCTTAAACAAAAGAAAAAAAAATTGTGTACAATTACCTGTCAACTTGTGGATAAGGACAATTTCATGAGTCTCAATATTTAAATTAATAGGAATCGAAGGACCTCCGTGCCACATTTTACAAAGTTCCAGACATTTGTTTTTCTTTGTGCAATATAATCTTTCGAAACTTTTTAAGGGAAGTGGGTCTGTAAAATAAGTTTTATTTGCAATTACTTTCAAAAAATATGAAAAAAATACATTGGAGGTCTAGAGTATACATTTATTTAGTTGCTAGCAAAGTATTGTTAAAACTTTCGTATTTTATAAATAACAAATAAGAAAATATTGAAAAATGAATTTGAACCGTAACGGTTTCTGAGCGACTCATTCATCGAATGCATAAAGATGACTTTCGCTGCAAAAAAAGCCTTTCGTTGTTTTAAAGTTATTTTAAAGCTATCAAGACATATATAGTGTTTTCAAATACACTGGTGGACAAAATTAAGAGATGGAAGGCATATTCACATATTTCTCGGAAAATCTGGACATTTGGTTACCATATAATAGCACTATGGCGCTGGTGTCGCTGAGACGAGTTCATGTATTCTTGTGGACGTTGCTAAGGCAGCAGGAGGTATATAAGTCAGCAGCCAGCTTCTTAGCCCTTTCCACTCTACGAGACATTAACGACTTGTATTGTGTTTCTTGAACAATCTTGTTGATTTTTGGGTGAAATGAGTGAACCTCATCGTTTAGGCGAAGGTAAGAGGTAGAAAATTGTGGGTACATTTGAGGCAGGACTTTCCCAAGCTCAGGTTGCTAGGGAATTGGGTGAAACTCCACGCGTTGCTTCGAATCTGTGGAGTTAGTTTTAAAAAAGTGGGACAGTGTCCAGAAGACCAGAGCAAGGTTGTCTGAGAGCAACAACGCCCAATAAATACTGTATTTGTTACTTACAACCAAGCGCCAGAGGACGGCTATAGCAACACAACTGTTGAGGGACCTCGTTGCTGCCACAGGAACATTAGTTTCAAGCAAGACAGGAGGCTTGGTCATTGAGGCTTGTATGCCAGGAAGCCCACGATTTGCATCCCCCTCACTCACTCCCACAAAAGAGAGCTGGTACAATGGTGCAGACACCACCAAGACTGGACAGTGCTCCAATAGGTTAATGTTAATTTTACAGATAAGTCCAGATTCTGTACAACCTGATTCTCGGCGAATATTCATATGGAAGGAACGTGGGATCCGATACCCTCCCAGTAACATCATGGAAAGGGACCATTATGCTGTTGCAGGATTGATGGTTTGGGCAGAGATGATGCACACCACTCCATGTGTTTGACACTGGTTCCGTGAATGCCCAGAGGTACAGGAAGGAGATCATACAACCCTATGTGTGTCATTTCAAGGGTTCTGTTGGCCCTGAATCCATTTTACGGACGACAATGCCGATCACATAGAGCTGTCCTGGTTGAGGAGTATCTGGAAAGCGAAGATATTCATTGAATGGATTGCACAGCCAAATCTCCTGACCTTAACCCTAATGAACATGCTTGGAATGCTCTTAGGAGGGCTATTGCGATACACCAACATTCACCCAAAACCATTATAGAGTTAAAAACCGCTCTGGTGGAAGAGTGGGAGGGCCTTTCACAAGCATATCTTAACTCTCTTATTAACAGCATATATACTCGTTGTGCATGCTGTCTATCTGTCAGAGGTGACCACACACCATACTAGAGGCGGCCACACTCCATACAAGCCTCATTTTCATTGCCATCTTTCATCCTGAAGTTCAGTCCACATTGGACATTCGGCAATTACACTTGCCAATGAATGGCACTTTAGTTTTTACTTTGCACACACTATTGCTTTACTATAAGCTATATCCATACCAAATTTCATTAATTTTTATCCAGTATTTCTCGAGATATTTGGGAAAATGCCTTCCATTTCTTAATTTTGTCCACAATTATAGCAGCATTTTTAAAAAGTCAACATAAATAGTTGAATGAAGGTAAAATTATAATACGATTGGGGGTATGTAAAACGTCTGAACAATGTAAAATCAATAAACATTTTTTACTATTGTTTTTTCCGTCTTTTCTTCTAAAAGTTTTTTTAAAACGACACTTTATGTATCTTACAGTTGCTACACATTATTAAATTTACTTTTACTTTTCGAGTTTGTGCCTCGAAGCTACTAATGATTGAATTCGTGAGATGAATTCTGCAACTAGATAATTACCACACGGTTTTAATTCGGTTTTTTCACACTGCTTCGAGGAAAATTCAACATACCTATTAATTTTTTGAGGAATGTAAAAATTGGATTCCCCTATTAAACTACCATTTCTAAAGATTCTTTAATTAGAAGTATTTATTAGACATATTTAATTAAAAAGAAAACATATTCTATTTTATTGAATATTTTATTATTAGACTATTGTATTATTTAACTAGAATTATTTACTATTTTCTTTCAAACAAAAATGAAACATTCTGATTTGCAAAATTTAGTTATCTAGTTGAGTAGTTCCCTTGCAAAAAATCAGAGCTCTGATTTTGTTCCAGCTCTGATGGTCCATAATCTAGCTCTGATTTTGTAGGGGATCATTAACGGAAGGGGGAGGGTGATCAAAGTGCAATTATCGGGCTCAAATAGGAGCCAAAAGCGAATTTTTTGCAATGCAAGACTCCAAGATGTTTAGTCACTTAAGGGAGGTCATGATTCCCCCCCCCCCCCCCCCAAGAACCGCACCTGTGCTCACCCCACGATTTTTTTTTTTTTTTTTCAGGCATTAACTCTTAACAATGGGAGAGAAGTGTGTGTGACGCCTGGTAATATGCAAGTGCAAAAATAATATCTCCAAGATAAAGGAAAGTTCCCTCGTCAGCAAAATGATTCCTTTTCTCCGAAATGCTTCCCCACAAATCTAATCCGAAAAGCATTTCCTTCCCTTTCAAACATTTTGCGACTTGCGTTAAGTGAGTCGAGGACGGGTGGGAATTTCAGTGCAGGCTGGCTTTTCGTCAGAAAAGTGTTGCATATCTCTGAGAACAATGAATAATTTGCCTTGAGCTATATTTCATCCGGAAACGTCAAAACGAGGGTTTTGAAGGGAAAAAAAGAAAAGTTCTGTGCAAACTAATGCTAGAGTTGAAGAAAGAGGAAAATCTTAAAAGATTAAGTGAAATATCCGGGGCTATTCCACGAAAAAAACAGATATTTTGTCCCTCACATAACAGATCTATATTTAATTTCAAACTGGTGTAAAACGCAAAATTCTTTCACCTAAGAAATCAAACGTGTATGTGTGGCTTCGTAGGAGAAAAAATCTTTTTTTTTTTTTTTTTTCAGTTTTTGAATATTTTGGTATGAAATACAGAGTTGCCACGCGTGGGACAAAATGTCTCATTTCCTTTAGAACCGCATACTATTTGTTTCTTTTTGAAACTAAGACTAAAAAATAATTAGTCGAAAAGCAAAGTATAATATTTAACAAATTTGCATCAACAGATTCGAAGGATATATTGTTTCAATAAAGAACTTTAAAGCAGATGTCTAAAAGTGTGTCCCCACACATGACAGGTAAACTTCATTTAAAAAATACGAATTAAAAAAATTAGAAAAGGATTTTTTGTTCAACAAATCACACAAGTTAAGTACTTTCACTTGGTAAACAAACTTTTAACTTTCAGCCCTTACTAATTTGTGTAGATACGAAACAAAAAGGAAAATTTTGTGCAAGCTGTCCCACACGGGACCGTGGAATCACCCTCCGGCATCTGGCTGGTTACTCGAATTTAAGACCTTATGGTACAAGACTTTTTAAAAATGAATTTTGACTTCCTGAATCCAAACTATGTTTTTCGCAATCCGAGTGTGATGCAGGCATGTGCGTGTTTTGACGTGTGCATGTATGTGTAGGCGCGTGTATGTGTGTGTATGATGGCACGGGTACAAAGAGAGGGTCTTGGGGGTCATGACCACCACCCCGCAAACCGTCGACAATAGTATCCGTCCACAATTCTGCTCAAGCATTTTATGAATAAAATGTAAACGATTTCAGTTGACTTTCAGTTCCCTTATTACTTTTGAAAGTAAATATTTGAAGTACTACTTCTTTTCATTGCTTGTGAAATTTAACATCCTATGTCTTACTCCTGACCGATTTGTTGCTTTTTATTGACACCTAAGCAGTTTCAAAAGATTTTTCCTGCCAAAACTGTAAGTTTGCTGTATATGGGGGGGGGCATTCTTCAGAATGCCCCCCCCCCTAAATGGTAGTCTGTATCCGCCTCTGGGCGTGTGTGCGTGTACTAAAAAAAGCCTGTGTAGACGGTTGTATGTTTCTGCAGGCGTGTGCGTGTGCAGAAGTGTTTGCATGCAGGCGTGTGCATGTGCAGGCATGTCTGTGTATGTACGCGTGTGTATGTGTCTGTGTGAGCGTAGGAGTATGTGTGTAGGGCATTGTCGCCACCTCCCAAGAGTGGTCTCACTCGTGGAGGCCGGTGGACAGTGGAGTTCGCAGAGATATAACTTGTATGCTTAAGTTAAGCCTTGAATGAACGCAAACGATTTGTAACGATGGATACAAAAATTTGCCCTCTTAATGAATTCTAAAACACTAAGCTACAGTTGTATTCGTTATCATGGTAATTTGTAAAATCAGAGCAACATCAACTTTGGTCAAAAGAATATAATAAGCTATTCGTAATTGTTCAGAAAATAAATAATTTGAACATTTTACCTATACAGTAAAGCGCCGATTACTATCCATATGCCGATGAACCAAATGTCCAATCAACGGGATCTATTGCCAATTGCATTTTTTTTCCGCCTTCTCCAATTAAATTAATTATTTTTATTACTTTAACTTTTTATTATTGTTAATTAGACTGTACAGTTTGTGTAATATATGTAATAATTTAATGGAAAACTTCTTTTAAATTAAAATTTCGACCAAAAATGATAGAAAGACTTCTACACACGCTATTTGTGATATACAGTGCTAAAACTACTAGCTCTAAACCTGGAAAAAAGGAAAAGACATAATCTAAAAAATTGATTTTGACGTTTTTTAAAGCGATGCGGTTTCCCGAAATTTTCGTTTTCTGAATATGCCTTGAACCTGAAAAATCGGTAAACCAATCATCCAAAGCCAAAAATGGCCACTGCTTATTGACTCCTTATAGTGTTTTTTTCAACAATGCATGACCTTAATTTTTTAATAGCATTTATTTCATGAAAATAATGGCAATGTTAAAGTGCACCGAATTGGTTGCAGTGTAAGTCGTATTCGTTTTCACAAGAGCAAATAATTTTTAACACGATACTACTTCTTCTGTATGTGCACTACTTCAGTGGTCAACTTGCAAAGGTTGATTTAAATGATAAGGGCTAATTCCGTGCCTGAAAAAAGCGGTCAACTTAGACAGGTGGTCAACTTTACAGGTTTACTGTAGTCCAGTCAATGAGTGCTCAAAACAGGGTTTTGGCGTGCATGGAATATGCAATGATTTTTGACTTCAGAATATTGTTAGGGGTAGTTAGTAAGTAAACATACTAAAAGTCCCCGTTCCAAGGGGGTGAGTTAAAAATGGGAGGGAGGGGATGAAGAACATTTTGGGTTTTTCGAGAAAATAACAGAAACGGTGGAAAAAATGCGTTTAAAATAAAAATTCAAGCTAACTAAACTTTCTACAAAGCTGTTTCTACACATATTTGTCAAATTTCCAATAATGTTCCGGGTATACGTTATGGAAAAATGATGATTTTTTGAAAAATTATCTCTTTTTGTCAAATATTTGCTTCTAGGGCCTCTCAGGATCAGTATTCATGAAAATTGTCAATGACAAAGTAGTAGAGCTTTAAATTTCCTTTAGTTTGATATGCTGTTCTGTTACATTTTATTCAACTAATCAAAAGTTACAGAATTTCAAACACGCACTTTCACGGAAAAAAATGAAACACTTACCATTCACAAATTTCAAACTGACTTGAAAGGATCGCGCACTATCTCTTTCCTTATTGAATTCGAAAATCCTGATGGACAATAAAGAAGCATTTGTGTATTACTACAACACAAATGATGTTTAGGTGGGGGGGGGGGGTCGTGACTTTGGTGACAAGGGGGGGAGGAAAGAGTAAGAAGTGTGACGACACAAAGCGTTTTTTAATGCGAATATGTTTATGAAAAGTAGCTTTCAAAACGAACTTTGACAAAGGGGGAGGGGGTCAAAAATGTTGTAAAAAAGTGTAACATCATTTATGGACAGCTCCTTACCAAGAAGAACCGGACAGAGTTTTGCAGAACTACGTATATGCAGTTTGAATTAGCTCCATGCGCATGGCATTGTTTAACGAAAGTGAACTGAGGAAGTACAGAAAGCCAGCACTTCCTCAGTAAGAAATTTGTTTGAAGTAATTAATATGTAAACACACTGAAAGACCCAGATCTTGGGGGCGGGAGTTAAAGGTGGGAAGGGGGAGCCAAGCTTTGGGGGGGGGGGGGGTTCGGAAACGGTAGGAAAAATGTGTTTCCAAATAAAAGTGAAAGTTAACTAAATTTATTGTGAAATTGTTTTCATACATATATGTCACATTTCCAGTGATTTTTTAGGTATGAGTTCTTGGAAACCAATATTTTTTGGAAAAAAAACTATCTCGTTCTTATTGTCTTAGAGTGTCTGTGCCAAGCAGGCGCTCTAGGGATCTTGTGCAGCAATCGTGTAACAAGAACCCTGTCGGTTTTCTGTGTCTTGAAAATCACCAGCTGAATACTTGAACTGCTGATGCAAACCTGATACTAAAGAAATACGAAGCCTATGCCCAATCACCGCTTCACTTAGCTGACAAGCAATCAAAAACTATGAAGTTGTAGCATGTACTCAATTTCTTTATTCTTATTGAAATGAATATGTGACGCTATAGCATGATAATGAAAATTTTAATAATAGAAATTAGGTAAATTTAGCTGACCGGCAGCACCTTTTTGTAATTTTAGTTTTTATTACATAATTACTAGTCATATTTTGAAAGTGTTTATATGGAATATGGACTGACAGTAATTAGAAGATGAAAATATCATCCTTAAGGTGAAATCTTGGTTTTATTCTGAGGCGGAAGGGTCATGTCACCAGCAGTAGAAAAGTTCTTCTAAGAAATTGATAATTTATTGATGTCATCGTCGTCCCCTTCGTCCTGGATAAATATTTTGATTCCATTGTTGCAACTGCCCTTGCAATGCAAGATTGCGACAGTTTAGTTTAACGATGATTTTCTACAAGTGACTTTCCGGTCAGTTGTAGAAAAGTAATTGGTCAAAATCATCTTCAAGATTCCGTCAGGAACAACATCCTATTCCGAGAGTTTCGGCAGGAGTTGATCATTTCTCCTTTCCTAAACCCCCAATCCGGTATATCACATTAAGTTCCTAGCTACACGTAACCTGGTGGTACGGCAGTGTAAGAGATCAGTTTACAACTACTTTGATAAATGATCTGTAACGGAACTCGTTGAGGGACTTTTCCTTGGCTAGAGCACCATACCATGAGAGTTTATATGACCCCAGCAGCCTCAATGGATTCGGGGGAAGAAGAACTGTTGATATATACTTTAGATACATGTTGTATGATTTTAGATTTCTGGTACATTTTGACAGCAGAATGTTGTGATCAGTTGGGAATTTGGCTATCAAGAGAACAACCACGAGGACTTCCTCTCAAATGATAGCTACCGAGGAATTTTGCCATCTGATGATAGCCGTCTTCTCAATATCAACGTCAAAATCACCTAAAGCTCGGAGCGTATTTGTCTCGTTTTTCAACAGCTTCATCATTAGCGGATTTGTCAGCTGACTGTTAATATGAAAGTTGGACAGAAACCTTCTTGTTTGACCGTCGTTTCAATTTTCTAACTGACATTGGTGTCCATATGGTTTATAAAGTTGTCTCTTTTTGCCTAACAGTTTTGTAGACGAGGTATCCTCAGTAACAATAAATTTATGTTAAATTAAATCAATGTCATTATCAATTTCCTTAAACAATATGTATAGTCTGACTTTCTGCACGTCCTCAGTCCACCAATTCATACTGCATATACGTAAATTTGCAAATCTTTGTCCGATTTCTTGTAAAGGGCTGTGTCCATAAATAATGTCACACTTTTTTTCAACATTTTTGACCCCTCCCTATCTGTCACAAAGTTCGTTTTGCAAGCTACTTTTCATGAACATATTCGCATTACAAAATGCTTTATGTTGTCACATTTCTTACTCTTTCTTTCCCCCTTGTCACAAAGTCACAATTTCACGAAACTCCCCCCCCCCCCCTCCCACCTAAACATCATTTGTGTTGTAGTAATCCACAAATACTTCTTTATTGTCCATCAGGATTGTCGAATTCAATGAGGAAAGAGATAGTGGGCGATCCTTTCGAGTCAGTTTGAAATTTGTAAATGGCAAGTGCTCCATTTTTTGCCATGAAAGTGCGTGTTTGAAATTCTGTAACTTTTGATTGGTTGAATAAAATATAACAAAATACCATATCAAACTGAAAGAAATTTAAAGCTCTACAACTTTGCCATTGACAATTTTCATGAACACTGATCCTGACCCTAGGAGCAAATACACTGTTAAAAATTCAGGAAGATTTTCTGGTAATTGTTACTGTAAAATTGCATCGCCGACGCATCGCTGATTTTTACGGTAATTTATGCCGGAGAAATAAGCGATCCCAGCGCCAACTGGTTGCTGTGGCCTACCGAGGAAACCGTAAAATTTTACAGTAACATTTGATTTTTACGGTAATAATTACTGGCAACATGGATGCCAGTAACAATTACCGTAAATTTTCCGAAAATTTTTAACAGTGTATGTGATAAAAAGAGAGAACTTTTTCAAAAATCATCGATTTTTCATAATATATACCCGGAAAATTATTGGAAATTTGACCAATATGTGTAGAAACAGTTTCGTAGGAAGTTTATTTAACTTGAATTTTTATTTTAAACGCATTTTTTCCACCGTTTCCGACATTTTCTCGAAAACCCCAAAATTTTCTTCCCTCTTCCCTCCCACCTTTAGCTCACCCCCTAGGGTCGGAGACTTTCAGTATGTTTACTTATTAACTACCCCAAGAATATTCGGAAGTCAAAAATTATCGCATATTCCATGCACGCTACAATGTGTTCATTGACTGAACTATAAGATAGCAACGAAAAGCAACTTTTTTAACAGTTACCATGGTAAGAATTATGTAAACATCGTAAAACTCTCTCTCCCTCTTGGAGATTAATTATTCTCGTTTTTGGCAAGCTCCGTTGGTATTTTGACGTGACCCAATAAATTCTTGAGCATTGACATCTCTGTCCTCGCTCGTTTTATTCCCATCCAACCTTGAACTAAATCTGATCTTATTCAAATGTACCTACTTTCTCAAAAATGACTCGCAAGCCTTCGAATTGAATCTACTTATCATTTTGAAACTTTCCGTTGTCGCGAGGGGGGTTAGGGAAAAGGGAAATCCTTCATTTCCATGAATGAATCATTGGAAGTGAGTTTTTAATTTAGTTGTTTACACTTTGACTGCCAACTGCGAGATAACTCGTAGATTGCGGTTTTTTCTAGGACGCCAACTACGAGTTATTTCGTACTTGTTCACTTGCTTTTGTGCAGCTACGATTAAACTCGGAAAAAATCAATGCAAATATCAAAAGATGACTTCTGGGAAAAGAACAAAAAATCAATGCTGGCTTGCCCAAACAGAAAATTTATTTAAAAACGAATCAAAAATATTTTTTTGAAAACAAATTCAAACTCAAGAATTAAAATAATATTTTGTTGTTTATGGAACTTCTTAAAACAATTTTCCACACAAAGGGCTTCTCTTTAGAGGCCGGACAGAAAATAACGCGTTTCTCGTCGTTTTTACTTCCTTTTACAAAGTAAAGGAAGTATTGTATTCGCGAAAAAAATTTAATCAAAAGTAGGCCTTAATTTAAATTTTGCTCGCAACCGAATAAATGTTGAGTTTTTATTTCAACACGACCACACGTGGATATATGCCTAAGAAAGTATAGACACCCGTAATATCCATTTTGACGATCCCCGAATTAATTACAACGAGTTTTCTCGTGACGTCTGTATGTACGTATGTATCTCACATAACTCAAAAACGGTATGTCCCAGAAAGTTGAAATTTGGTACGAAGACTCCTAGTGGGATCTAGTTGTGTACTTCTCCTTTTGGTTGCATGGGGGATGTTCCAAAGGGATTTTTTTACACCTTTTTGGGGGGAAATCATTGTTAATATCAATGCAAACTCAAGTGGTGTTACAATTCAAAACACTTGGCGACATATCGCCAAGCTTCTGGTCGCCAAGTTTTTTAGCCAACTTGGCGACAAATTTGGCGTGTTTTTTTTTTAATTTGGTTTCATTCTGGCCACTATTGGCGATGTTTAGAGAGTTAACCATTGAATCACATTAAAATGTCCAATATTGGGAAAATTAATCTGTATGAAACGTTATTTTGCTTCAGTTAGCAACAAGCTTGGGGGAAAATGAAAAAATGTTTCTTTGCTACCTCCAAAGCAGTATTATACCATTAATTTAACATGAAAGTAAATCATGTGATGCTCGTTTTGTTTGGGTACATGTGCGACGTTTTTTTTTTCCGGCGATCTCATTTTTTATGCTTTTTGATGATAACTGTGCACTAGAATTGAAGTTTTTTAATTTTTCTAAATGATTAAATCAAATTGTCATTTTGGGGCAGATATCTGAAAACTGCCGTGGCATCAACGTGTTCAATATCGAATGATGTTGTTGTGTGTCAGATTATATTTTGAAGCGTTATTATTATCTTTTTTTTTTTCATTGAGATGTTTTATTAAATTTAGAAACAGAATTTCAGAAAAAAAGTTCAGATCTACTCTGTACACTAGAGAAAAATTCTCGAAACTCGCAAATACATGTAGAAGTGACTCGATTTAAACTATTTTCCACTTTGGGTTTTACATTTGCCTACCTAAACTTCAAAAACAATGTACATGCTACAAGCAATCAGGTCTAAATTATAACTAAGGAAGCAACTTAATTTATAATTAAGTTCTCAGGAGCTCCATAAGCCTTAGAAATTGTTTTCATACTTAAATAATCTACGTTCTATCTAATAAATTTTCATATAACACTTAAAAGAAGGACAGGGGATTAGCTCTCGTTAAATTAAGTCCTGCAAGCTACGCAACAATCTCGTACAAAGAGTTTTGCAGTTCAGATTTAATCTGAGAAAGCTAAAAATTTATTGAATATTTAACTTATTGAATAATTATTGAAATGGAAAAAGTTTTCAATTAGCCATAGGTTTTTAAAACAGACTAAAAATAAGAAAATATTTTTTCAAACCTATTGTCGCTTTAAAACCCCGCATACAGATTCAAAACTTCTTACAGAATGTCTGGACAATCTGTGATTGTGTGTTTTTAATAGTTATGGAAATACATGTAAGATTTACAAGAAAAAAACTTCGAGCGCGTCTCAGATAATAGATTTATTTGTAAACTAAACGCTGAACTAACGCTTTTATTGCTCTGAAAATTACATTGATGTGTAAGTTTTCTAATTCATTTTTACTCTTTACTCTTTTCTTAGTTATGTAGTACACGCGCCCCATGTTTTTCCTTTAAAATCTGACATGTGTTTTGATAGCTGTTAAAAATTCACCCTCACGAATTTTCCAGACATATTAACACATTTATTTATTTTTGTAATGGTAGTTATGGGCAGGGCTGCGTTGTCGGAAGAAAAATTGCCGACTCTGACTCTTGGATTTTGAAACGTCCGACTCCAACTCCGTTTTTTTTTATAATGTATTTATTTATTTATTTCAAATTCCCCTTGTTCATGTGAGGGGGGGGGGAACCCCTAAACAGGAATTGAAATATTAAATTTTTTTAATGAAATTTTCGAGTTGTATTTTATTGTAAACCTAAGATGTATACAACGTTAGAAATTCAGCTTGAAAATCAAATTATCCAAAAGTTACGATTTCCAAAGTGAGATTACTTAAAAATCCCATTAAAAAAGAGTTGACTAGGATTAATTTGCTTCCCTTTAATGTTTAACTAACAGATGTTGATCAAATCCTGTGCTTCCAATTTTTAAAAGCTGTAACTTGAGGGATTTTTTTTTTTTATTTTGCTTAGTCAAAAAACTTTTCTTGACAGGGGGCGGTCCCTCCACTTTTGGGTGACACCCATTTGATGAGTACCACCTCTACTTAATCTCAGAGCTTATAAAAATTGAAATACTTTAATTCTAAAAAATTTCCCCAATAATATCCACCTAAATCTTAAATTTCATCTTAAAAATTTCAACGAAAATTGAGAGGTTTGGTACACGTATGTCTGGTGCAAATTTTAGCTTTTAAGATAGCTACATTTCTTGGCTCAATTTTTAATTTTAGTTTTATTGGCAGCTTTAGAATTAACCTTAATAAGAAGATTTTAGGATTAACTACAATTATTGAGTGTTGTAACCAAGAAATCATGTACTGATTTTATTTTGAACTTTTTAGTGATAACCAAGCTTTCTTAGATGAAGTCTTTAGATTAAAAAAAAAAAAAACATTTATATTTTATAGGATCTTTTGGATTTGCCCTTTCGGGCCAAGCCAACACTTATTTCAATTTACCAAGCACCCTCAGAAGTTTCCCGACTTGCTCAAGCGATTCATACATTCCTTTTACTATTTCATAACTGAAATAGAGGTAAAAAATATATTATTTTTATTTGAAAGTGATTACTTAGGAAATGTTAGGCAACAAAACTCTTTGCTGACAGTCGCTATCACTTAAATAAAGTGAAAAATTAAGCAAACTAGGAAACGGCGTAGGTACCTGTTACAGAAACCTCGATAAACAATCAAGTCAGCTAGTTGCCACAATGACAAGCATTTTCTTATAAATAGCATGTAATCAAATTGATAGGTAGTCAGATTTTAAAAAATAAAAGGAGAGTCAGTGAAAGTTAAAGAAATAAAAAACCCGGAGTCGGAATCGACATGTTTTTGAACGACTCCGACTCCACAGCCCTGGTTATGGGTACTGTAAATTTTACTTCACTTAAAAACTCTTTCAAAATTACAGAAAAAATATGCTGTAAGTCCAACATTAGTGAAATTGTAATACAATACAGTGGTGTCATTGAAAAGATACCGATGTTCTCAAACCCGAATACTGTCCCAAAGACGATATATCGTAGACGATAATCTCTATAATACCTCCCTAGGGAGCCGCGCCCCACAGATTGGAAACACTGAGTCAAGGGTTAACTTCTTTTTCCAAGAAACTGTTCTGAAATTCACTTGAAGCACTCAACACCCTGATATTAGTAAGCGATATGACTGGATTAGCAATTACGGATCTGCGTTTCTCGCGGGAATCATTTTT
This sequence comes from Uloborus diversus, assembly GCF_026930045.1. NCBI lineage: Eukaryota > Metazoa > Arthropoda > Arachnida > Araneae > Uloboridae > Uloborus > Uloborus diversus. Next base: position 40,223,532 of record NC_072739.1, read on the forward strand.
GTATGACAACTGTAAATAGATATCAGTCAACTTGACAGATAGGATTTGTCCGACTTACATGTAATGGCAACGGAGGTATGACGACGACTCAGTGCTTTGACGGAAAAAACTATAAAACGCTGATTTAGTTTCATTTTGACCTTATTTGAATGAAGAATTCTGGACATGATATCTGAGGTAAGTTTTATTTTTAGCCGTCTCCTTACACTTCTTTGATGCAATTTCGTAAATCTTTTTGACTCGAATGGTTTTTCGAGACGATAGAGTTTCAGAGAATTTTGAAATGTTTTCTAGTAGTTTTATGAATTAAAGGGTTGTCGAAGCAGTGAATGAATACATCACAGTGAAGAATCAGTCCGCCTTTTTTTTTCCTTTCAAAAAATAACGTTTATTTATTTATTCATTTGTTTATTTATTTTTAACGCTGTACTCCTTACGGGAGGTGGACGGTAGCAAAAAAACGCATTCCACCTGCTACCTTCGACGTGCATGCGAAGAGCTTTGTTCATTTTAAATTGCTGAACAATTCATCTGCAGCGAAACCTCCGTGGTGCAAGCGGCTCCTAGTCGAGAGAGTGATATGTTTTTTAATATTAAATAAATAATTTTGAAAAAAGGCAGTAGCGGGACTGGCCGATTGAAGCTATGCTTTTATTGAACAACAGAAGCTTATAGTGTTGAAGGAATACTGAAGCAACAAATTGAATTAATAAGTTTCAGTAACTACGGTTGAATTCATCATTTCAATATTATAAGCTTAGACAGTCAATAAAATTATAGCTTCTGCCAACCTTTCCTGCTTGTGCCTTTTTATTTATGCATTTATTTTTGTTTTCTGGGTTGCAGACCCACTTCTCATTTGAACCCCAATAAAAACCTGAAGAACAAAACCATAAAAATTAACCCAGTTAAAAAGAAAAAAAAAAACTTATCATTAAAATATTTTTAGTTTCATGTGCCTGTAAACGTGCATTTTTCCAAGAGTGGGAGATAATGGGTGGGTGGGGGGGGGGCTTCGGAGTTGGATTGATTTTGCAGTCCGGAGTCCAGATTAAAAGAGTCAGAGTCAGGAGTCGAAGTTTTTAAAATTTCAAGAGTCGGAGTCGTTATTTTCCCTCAAAGTCCGCAACTCTGCCAGTGCTTGCAGAATCTTGGACTGATTTTGGGGAAAAAGTGTCAGTCATGTTTCCTCTGACTCCTCCCTCATCTCTATGAGAAAAGAAAAGAAAAGAAAAAAAAAATGTTCTACAGTTCCGTGCATGAACCAAGTTTGAAGAAAACCAGTGTTTTAAAGAACCCTCCGCCCCCTTCCTCCTTCCCCTCTCTCTCTGTCTATTGCGTCTCACTGAGACCGAGAGGTAACTATTAGAAATAAAACAGAAAAAAAAAACAAGTTTACTTAATAATGGGGTTGTTTTCTTCAATCAAAAGTATTACACTTAATCACTGAAATTGATAGAATAAGTAAAATAATAATAATATTAATAATAATAACATGGAGTGAGAAGAAAAAAACTTTCATTTTTTCCCAGCGCTTAATTTTGAATTATTTGTCCGATTTTTAAAATAAGGCGCTGTCTTTATGACGTCACAAATGATATACTTTGGCGCATCTGTCTACCGTGTTTCCACGTTATGATAATCAACGAGAATTAAATATTGCACTCTGCGAATGGCGTCAGTGAATGGCATTTTCTCATTTGTGTTGTCATGTGCAGAAGCGTAAACAACGAAATTGCACCGTTTAAAATAATTGTTAAAAAATATTAAACTTTGTCATATTATTTAAATGTAGTTAAAGCCAATGTTTTTAAGCATGCTCTTTCAGAAAAAATACTTTTAAAATTCTGAAACCGACCCAATTGTAACTTAAAAATTTCAATCAAAGCACAATAGTTTCCTTTAATTCTCTTCATACAAATATTGCTCTACTTTAGATGCACTTTATTTTTCTAAGGGTTGGATTACAGTACTACTGGTTCCTCTTTCTCAAAAAAAAAAGAAAAAGAAAAAGAAAAAAAAAAGCATCATTGCTGTAATTGTTCCGTGAGTCGACTAAGCTCCACAACCGCTGTTTTTAAGAAAAAACTTTTTGCTGCTCAAGCTTTAGAATGAGGTGTTGTTGTGAAAAAAAAATGTATACTGCTAGTTTGCAATGATTTTATGTAGGCTTTTATTAAAAATCACAATTATACATTTTTTAATGTGTTCATATAAAAGTATGTGGGATAGTATTTTTACTGAAAGTATACTTTTTTCTTGAGATTACTGTACTGGGACTCCGTAGTGAGAGAGAGAAAGGGGAAAAAAAAGAAAACCAATAACTCAGAGAAATCCTTGCGTCGATAAAGTTTGAGAACTATTGTATAAACTTGATTTTTTCTTTTTTTTTTTTATCTTGAGATTACTGCACTGGGACTCCGTAATGAAAGAAAGAAAAAAAAAGAGAACCCATAACTCTGAGAATTCCTTGCGTCTCATAGTTTAATAGGTTCCGTGAGAAGTTGGAAAACCGCTGTTTTAAAGGAACTAAATTTTCTTTATCGCCTTTTTTTTTTTTAATTGTAAATTGTAAAATGATATAAAATATCTACAAAACATTGATCTGCTTTTATTATACATTTTTCTAAATTTGGAAGTACGTTACTGGAACTTCCGTAAGAAAGGCTCTCATAGCTGTGGGGGTTCCGTAAGTTAACAAAGTTAGAAAGCTGCTGTTTCAAAGGAACAACATTTTTTATCATCAGATTTTTAGAATGAGACGTTATTGTCAGAAACAAAATGAGACAACGAGTTAATGTTATTTTAAAATAACTCTACGCAAATTGTTGTCAATGATACATTAATTTTTGAGCAATCACATTGCTTATTGTTCTCATTTGACTGTTTTGATCTCCTATGATTTTATTTTCCCCCGGCTTTCCTCTGCAGCACCACCGTCGACCGGGCCCTCCCGGTGCTGCTCCTCTAGCGAAAACCGTCTCCAGGTTGCGTCCATATCCTACACACACATGCATACATACACACACCTACACACACATGCATGCATACAGACACAAACACACACACACACACTCATGCCTGCACACAGACACAAACACACGACACATACATACACACACCTACACACATACCTACACGCCTACATACATACATACACTCGTGATTGTGAAAAACATAATTTGAATTCAAGACGTCAAAATTCAAATTAATTTTTCTTTAATTGTCTTCATACAAAATACCTATCAAACACTCATCTACTTTCCCGTGATATTTTTTTCTTTATGTTTTTTCTTGCTCTATTCTTTTCCTAAATGTAAAAACCTTTCATTTGCGGACAGTTAAAAGCATGTGATATATATATATATATATATATATATATATATATATATATATATATATATATATATATATATATATATATATATATATATATATATATATATATATATATCGCTCGTTTGGAAAAAGAGTGCCACAATAGGAAATTTTAAACTTTCTTTTTCTTTTTTTCGTTTAAAGGCCTTCAAAGGACGTTATCTTCTTTGGTAATAATGACAGATCTTTTGTTATAATATTAACCACTGGAGAGCACAGCAAATTTACTTTTCCTACAGCAAATTGCCTGAAGAGCTCAACTTCAAACGCTTCTCTTGTAAAATTTCATTTATTCGTATTGTGGCACTCTTCTCCCAAATGAGTGATATATATATATATATAGAAAAATATATATTTACGAACCGGTCAGGTTTTTCTCCTTTTTTTTCTTTATTGAAATAAAAAAATACAAAAAATAATCAAAAATCGACTCAGGGACCGTCAAACACTTGTGAAGAAAAAATTGTGAACGGCTGAGTTTCCTTTTTTTTTTTTTTTACAAAACAAATTAATTAAATAATTAATTAATACACAAACAAAACTTTAGTTGGTGTTAAATGTTAAATAACTGTAACAAAAATATTTAAATGATAAGTATAAGATAAGTAATTATTGTAATTTTGTAATATATCAGTAATTTTCGTTGCAGAAAAGTCATAGAGAACTACGAAAATTAAACGCAAGATTCAAGTAAATGATTTCGTATAGGATTTTATTTTTTCTCTTGAGTAAGGAATTTTTTTTTAACGTAGATGAGCAAAAATCTCTGAGAACCGATCAAGTTTTTTTCTGCGTTCCGGTGCCAGTCCGTCGGTTGAGAATCATTGCTCTGGTAGGTTTCCCTAAAAGAAAATAAACTTCAAAGCTCTGGGGGTTATATGAGTCGACGAAGTCTGAAAACTGCTGTTTTTTAAAGGAACTAAGTTTTTTATCGCCTAATTTTGAGAATGAGACGTTATTACAAGGAGAAAAACAAACAAAAAGAGACAACGTTTCACGGAAACGCATAAACAACCCATTCTGGCAAAAAGGGCAAGCACGAAAACAAAAGAACATCTTCACAATAAGTAGAGATTGGAAATGCTGTTCAACGCTCCCATCTTTTCTGCGGAATGAATTATGTATATTCCCCCGCGCGCGAACTTCTATAAATATGAACTTAACGACGGGTAACCAGGCAAATCGAATGGCCACCTCGGCAGCTCTTTCGGTCAATTCTCAAATTCCTAAGACCGAGTTTGGAATGGAACCCTCGCACGAGACGGGATTTCTCGTTTGATGCACTTTTTGGAAAAAAGTTTCGTCTCTGGTTTTTGTTTATTTTCCTCGAGCCAACACACAAAGATGAAAATGTTGCCGAAAACCACAAAGTCAAAGACCTGTCTATGTTTCTGATTACAGGATGTAGTTTTTTTCGGGTGATAAATTCCTTTGGGTTGTCGTTCTAAACTTTTCCGTGGAATTGAGAGGGGATTTTTTTTCTTCTTTTTTACTTCTTGGGTACATTTGAATGGGAATTCTCGGTAATCAACCATTTGCAGAGATTCGTTGAAGTACCTTATGACTCTTTGGGTGATGTTCGCTGACTGCTTTGTTTTCACTTGTAGATCCGACAGGTGTGACAGAAGTTCAGAGGACATTATACGATGGATGTTGCTAAGTTTTGTGTTTTGATGGTTTTGCTTCTCAGTTCCTCTACGGCTTATTCAAGTAAGTTAAATTTTATTGGAACAAAACTAAATCATTACTTATTATCTATATTTAAGTAAATTAAATGAGAATGCATTGCTTGGTATATTCAAGCAAAAGTCACTAAAATTTGATCATAACCTTAAGTTGATACTTAAGCAAAAATCACTAAAATTTAATAATAGCCTACTGTCAATATTTAAGTATGTCCTAAAAATTAAATGAGAATGCATTGTTTGGTATATTCAAGCAAAAGTCACTAAAATTTGATCATAACCTTAAGTTGATACTTAAGCAAAAGTCACTAAAATTTAATCATAACCTACAGTCGATACTTAAGCAAAGGTCACTAAAATTTAATCATAACCTACTGTCAATATTTAAGTATGTCCTAAAAATTAAATGAGAACGTACTGTTTGGTATATTCAAGCAAAACTCAGTAAAATTTAATCATAACCTACCCTCGATACTTAAGCAAAGTGAATAAAATTTAATCGTAACCTACCGTCGATACTTAAAAGTCATTAAAATTAAGTCCTTCGTATCGTCGATGTCCAAAGAAAAGTCACTCCAGTTCAGCAATTCCAGTTTTTATATGAAGTACATTTAACATTTTTAGTCATTATGAAACTATAGTAAAAATTATTTAATAGATTCTTTAATTCTACCGAAGATTATTTGATATGGTTTTTCAAATATAGAATTGAGGCAGTGAGAAGCATAGAGATGTAGGTGCCAAAGTTAAAAATATACAGATAATCATTACAAATAGAAGGTGAATTTCTCCTCTGTCTTGGGGCAAGAGAAGGTACTAGTAGTCCTGGTAGTTGCTGCTCTACAGCATGATTTAGAAAAACATTCAATGAAAGCCTACCTAGGACAGCAACTTTAAACGCGTTTTACTCAAAACTTGAAAATGTCCACTTACATTCCTATGCTTTTTACTCCCTCAGTTGGTATATCCAATGAAATAATTAATTGGAAATTCTAATTGAATGAACAAGTACGTCAAATAGGTTTTTAGTGTTTATTGACCTCAGCTTGTTAGTCAACAATATCTGATATTTAGGTTGAGTTAGAATGATAATGGGTGTAAGGCAAAATATTTATAATTTAGCTAAGCATGAATTTGTGCGGTACTGTAGGCTCTCATCAAGCGTACTAGTTGCGCAACAATACACTAAAACATATTAACCCCTAGGAAAGCACAAAAAAGTGTTCACTGATTCGAACTGCTGTTGAAGTGATAATGATTGTGGCTTACGTCAGTTCCCATTACGCTGATTGGACAAGAAGCCAGAATTTTCTCACAGGAGGATAGGGGTTGTTTCATAACAGTTCGTACATGTAGTTGATTTTCTTCTGGTAAATCCATCATAAACGTTGAATGTTACTAATGTAAGTCATTTTAAGTTACTTTGAAGCAAGTTACACAAGCCTTTTGACAAAAGTTGATGCAGAATTTAAAAAAAAAAAAAGTAAATCTTTCTGTTGAAGTTAAAATTTATGCAGTTTTGATTTATTTTGCTGATGTTTTCACAAAGTCTTCAGTTACTTGAATTTAAGTCTATCTATCCTTAAATCATTATCATTCTTACCCCACTATTTCGTGTAGTTTTTTATGCTTTAAATGAGAAAAATGACGAATAGTATCTAACAAATATTACATCAAATTGTACTGCCAATTGAAATTATTAAATTCAAAACAGTGTATACTATCTACCTGATATGTGCTGAAAAGCATCCGCAAATGATAAAAATCCAAATGTTCAGAACTCAGCCAATGGGAGACTCTAATGAACGCAGAACTAGTTTTTGGAAGAAAAATGGAGTAGGTATCTCGAAGAACGGTATATGTTACAAAATTAAACACAGATTAGTAACTCAAGGGAGCAAGTGCATTACTTTGGCTAGGGAAAAACTGAGGCACAGGACAGATCCCGAGTCACGTGATTCTACTACGGCAAATGGAGGACGTCAAGGTGCCTATGTTGATCTACGTTTTGCGTGATACTTGAGTATCCGGTACCAGTTTCTTTCCAATTCTTTACTTAAAATTTAAAAAAAAAGGAGCGACGGGAACTTAAATAATATCTTAATGAGTTTGAATTAAATCTGCCTATTTTTCCATGTATCAACATCCAACATTAATTTTGTTAAACAAGCTTTAGGGGAATTATTCCCATTTAAGGGACAACATGAATGAGAGTGAACATGAATGGCAGTGAGAAACAAAGGGATGTTCGTTCCAAAATTAAAATTTTGGAGATAACCAGTATAAATGGTAGGTACATCTCTCCTCTGTTTTGGTGCAAGAGATAGTGCTAGTAGTCGGAGTCGGACTTATTTTGGAGTAAAGGAGTTGGAATGGAGAGTCAAAGGTTTAAAGTTTGAAGAGTCGGAGTCGAAATCGGTCATTTTTCCTTCAAAGTCCGCAACTCTCCAGTGCTTGCGCAGTCGGAGTCGAACTGCTTTTGGGGTAAAGGAGTCGGAGTCGAAGGCTCTAAAACTTCCGGAGTCAGTCATTTTGCCTCCTAATCCGAATTCCTGCCGGTAGGTGCAGCTATATAGCAATACTTCGAAAAACTTTTCAATGAAAGTCTACCTAGGACCGGAACTATAAAAACGCGTTTTACTCAAAACTTTCAAAAACCCGCTTACACCCCTTTGCTTCTCACTGCCTCATGTGTTGTTGTGTGGGCTGTTAAAACCCCGATATAGATATATGGTTAACCATGACAATAAGGTTTTATTACGTTCACTTTCTTGTTGTTACATATTAAATACAGTGAAATCACGTTTCCTTATGGGTCATTCTCCAGAATAAGAACTTTTGAGCGAAAATATTTTTCATTTTCAAAACCTTGTTTTTCTTTTCTTTCTTTCTTCTTCTTTTTTTTAATTCTTTCATGAAAGTATTACCAACTATAACTTACTATAAATAACGCCCCAGCCAAGTTCCAATTATTCAATTATTTTACTCATAAATTTAAAAAAAAAAAACCGCGGTTGACAGAAAAAAAAACTTGTAGTGTTTGAAAATAAGGCCAATTTAATATATAAAAAAAGAAATATATATATATATATATATATATATATATATATATATATATATATATATATATATATATATATATATATATATATATATATATATATATATATATATATATATATATATATTGTTAATTGTGCAAATAATGAGATATTTTAATGATTAGTGTGAATCTAATATTAAGCTCTCTTAACTAAAGTACGGCTTAAATTTTAGCAATCCTTTCAGTTCAAATTTGTGTTGAAAATAGTATAGTATTTATATATTTCCAAATTAGTAAGTTGGCAAATACACTGGTAATTTATAATTTTTGGTAGACTGTCTAAAATTGAGGTATTTCCTCTCGATCATTTATTCTCATGTGAGAAATAATGACATTGATTAGGTCTTTCACGGAAGTGAGATTCACGGAGGCGAGGAATTTTCCATTAATATAGACCTAATTGATACATTTTTCAGGGAAAGAAATTTTTTTTGCGTTGCTACAATCTGCACATGTTAAGCATGGGAAAACATGTGCACTTCTTTTCTTACATTAATGTAGATATATTCCTGAAATTCAAGTTCACGGAGGTGAGAATTCCCGATGACCACACTTGGTTTTTGAAACAAAATCTATCAAATCTTGCTTTCCAACCAAAATCTCACAACTTTTTTTGTGGCTGAAAAAAAAACAAAGGGGCTCCCTTGTATCGCGGGAGATAAAATGTGATATCATTATTGCCATTTGTTAATGAGAAATGGCATTTTGTGTTTGGGTAACGAGGTGAGAATTTGTTGAGTGACGTGATTCCTCATCCTTCTAAAACGAACTAAAATACAATTTTTAAAAAATGTACTGAAAACAATTAGTATTTGACACACTTGTCGGAGAAAGAATAAAGAAATAAAATTACATCCCACATCTGAAACTCATCAACAGTGTTGCCAGATTGGGGGAAATTTCCCCATTTCGGGGAAATCTGGTGCTCTCTGGGGAAATTTTGGGGAAATGGGTTTTGAGGGGAATTCTTTGGGGAAAAATATTTTCCTTGGGGAAAACCTGGGGAAAAAAAACTTCGGGAAAAAAAGATTTTTTTTCGTATTTTAATTCGCGTCAAGAAGTAGTGGGAACATTGTTTGTATCAAACAGCGTTGGGTTAACTTTGCTCAACTTTATGGAATTCGCATTTCGCATTATGTGGAATATTATGCTACGGAATTCGCATTGATGTTTTGCGTGAGTAACTAGTTGATACGTGAAACAGGTAAAAATAAGTGTGATGAAGAGTGTTTTTGGATAAATATATACAAAAATCATAGTTTAAATATACATACAGAAGCGGAGTAGTAAATACGAGTAGAAAAAAAAATGGTTATTTCTTATCTCTCGGTCAGGTGCTTGTGTTTATGACTAGTGGGACTCGCAGGGCTTTGCCCGTAGAAAATTGAAAGGTCTTTTGGTCCCCCTGTATATTTACAAATAATGCATGATGAATTTCTCACCAATTGGCTTGCCCACGTTACGATTCCACGTCATGATAACTTGGTAATTTACTCATCCATCTTATGATAATTTTGCTCGGGAAAATGTTCTTAAAATTGTAATAGAAAATGAACAAAATCAAACTTTCAAAAATCGCTTAAAGGTGCACACCCCCATGCTACAAACTAATTCTTTGTCAAATTTCATGAAAATCAGCCGAACGGTCTTGGCGCTATATGCGCGTTAGAGATCCTGACAGACAGAAAGAGATCCGGACAGAGAGATATCCAGACAGAGAGACTTTCAGCTTTATTATTAGTAAAGACAAAGAAAAATAAAGATAAAGAAGACAAAAAAAAAAGCGAAAATGTGAAAAAAAAAAAGTTGGGGATTTTTATAAGAAAATTGGGCTGTTTGGGGAAAAAAAAAATTCAAGAGACAAAAATATTAGATTAAGTCGATTCATTTTATGAAAATATTAGTGGCAAAATAATTTTTGAATTTGGGGAATTTTGGTAGAAAACATCGCTTTTTGGAGAAAAGTTGGAAGGGAATTGGGGAAATCTGGATTTGACCATCTGGCAACACTGCTTATCAATGTGACCTGGTGTCATGTATTGCCCATCTTACGTGAGGTACGTTACCCTCCATCTCTGTTTGAACTTACATGCATCATAATTGGCGTAACAAAGCACTAAAAAAATAAAGCACGAACGTGTAGCTAAACGTACATATTTAACAGCCGAAATGAATTAGTTAACATTTGAAGATAAGAATGTTCACTTAACCGCAAATTAGAAGTTGTAGAATTTTATAACAAAACAACAGCAAACTAATTACGTGAGCTTATAAAAATACCTGCATTCCGACAGTGACTTTTCAGCTGTGAATTTGAACGATGTTAAGTATATCCGCGACATTAGTCGCGATTTTTTTCTCTATTCTATTTAGAGATATTTGGCTGAGCGGAATTACCCGCTGAGCGTCATTACCCTACTTTGCCCTATTCATTCCTACCGCCCCCCTTTGTTTTTGTTTTTAGTGTAGTGTTGCAACACATGGAGCATTCTTTCTGATTTTTATGAGAAAGAATACCGAAAAGAAATGCATATTCTAAATTAGGCGTCAGAATTGCTTGCATTATTGTTTCAGATTTATCTTCTAATTGTTGAACCTTGTTTTATGTCTTGCGAATGAATAAATCAACAACATGGCTTTCATTCAACACATTGCACAATTGGAAAATAATGGATGGCAACCTTATCCACGCTATTATCTAAGCTTAATATATATCCCGACCTTCTCAAACTCGGTGTACGACCATGATTTTTGCGTGGATTTTCGTTTAATTTCATTGCAAATGGCGGCGCTCCGCCTGCAGCGATGGAATGCCATTCCGTGCATACGAATCCAGTGCAGTTACCATAAAATAGAATGAATAAAGTAAATTTCAAGTTTCATAGAATCTGTGGGGAGCATTAATTGTGTTTCCCTCCTTCAGAATTGTATTTGTTTTTCCGCCTTGATCTATGTTTCTCTGGAAAGCTGAAAGAATACGCATTATCAAACATAAACTTAAAAAATATCTGAAATTTCTGTAATGAGTTTATCCGAAGTTTTATCAAGCTACAGGGAGAGGAAAAAAAAATTCGACAAGCATCCTGAACTTCAACAAACAATACTATAATTGGTGCAAATTTAACTTGGCACCATCATAATGTTGTGATTAAGATCAGTGTAGCCTTCACAATGCTATCAGGCAAAATTTGTCCCAACTAGAATCAACCCTAGAGCTACAAACCGGGATACATATCTACCCCAGGTTTAGGTAAACTGATTTTTGAGCACTTTTAGCTAGATTTTGGAGCATTTTTAACCAGGTTTTAGCTATTTAAACCATATTTTCACCAACTAAACCTTGAATTGCTCTTCACCATTCTCTTTGCATGAAAATAAATAAGAATTTCATTTGCAATGCATTGAGCAAAAATCGATTTTGGAACACTTGTAGCATTCAAAAGTTGGGGTGTAAAGTCTCAAGAAGACAGATTGATTAAAAATACACATTCAACATAGCGCGAATTTATCTTTTGATGATGGGGGGGGGGGGAATTGGTCACGGTAGTTCCTACATGTTTATGAACCATCATACTGGGATTAGAAACAGCGTTGAAGTCACGGACTTAAGTTTTTTTAGGAAAGGTTGAAAACAGTTGTTTCAAAAGGTGGCCTATAGGTCTGATACACGGCTCCATAACGACTGATGAAAACTTGTCAGAATGGCTCGTCACTGCAACGGTCGGTGCATTGACATGGCGACACATGTATTGCAACTGCAGGTCGTTAACTTCAACAACTGCTTTGAAACTTTCTCAGAAACTAAAATGTTGAGGTAAATCGTGCCCATGTAACAATTTATAATTATTTGTTACCTTTTATACATATGCAGCGGGGCAGTGTTGCGTTGTGACCATCTGTTCCATCTTACTTGTTACCGTCTTCTCTAACCCCCCCCCCTTAAAATTTGACGCCACATTTTCCGATCACTCTGTATATCGAGATATTTATGCTGAAGTTCTTTTTTGAGGGGGGGATGATGATGTAATCCCTCATCAGAAAAAATGCGCTAATTTTCGTAGCCTGCTTGAAGTTACATTTCACTAAAGTCAGTGACTGTTCACCCAATTGTTTACCTGTAGTGTCAAGTCATTTATTATTACCATGCTTTGCCAAATAGCACGGGAGAATTGGTGCCCTTCGCATCGGAGGGCCGAAAGATAGCGGTTCTAACTTCTAGCCCTCATGTAGACTGTTATAAGTCTGCAAGTATAAATTCTGAAATCATATTAATGAAGTCGACGGGTTAGACTAAATAAAATTGCTTTTGAAAACTGAGGTGAAATCTCGTCAAATATAAATTTAACGATAAGAATTCACTTGGCTCAATTTTACCTCAGTAATCGAAATGCTTCCTAAATATTTATTGATTTATTGCAGGAAGTTTCTCCAAGAGCTCGAAGAAGCACTACAACGTGGTGTGCTATCTCGGAAGCTGGGCCAATTACCGTCAAGGGGACGGAAAATTCGTCATCGAAGATATCGACCCAAACCTCTGCACGCACCTGATCTATGGATTCGCCAAATTAGGTTACGACAATAAAATAGCAGCCTACGACCCATATCTGGATCTGAAAGAAAACTGGGGACTTGGTAAGTATTTTTTCTCTGCTCTCTCTCTCTCTTTTTTTTTTTTTTTTTTTTTTTTTTTTGAAGTGAAACTTTTTATGCGACGGTTTTGAAATCCTGATTGGCAAATTTTTTGTGCGACGGAAGGGACGTAGTTGTTTTTTATTAGTTGCAAAAAAAAAAAAAAAAAAAAAAAAACACGAAAATAGTAATTATAGAGTTGAAATACTTTCTGTTTTTCAATTGTTGCCAAAAACAGTGAAAAATAATAGTGGTGATGAAGTTAGTTTTGATAATAGATTTAACAAATTAATTTCAAGGCTGAACTTCAACAAACATTCTGTACCTCAGAGCCAGACTAGCGAAAATACAAAAATAACGATTTTCATTTTAGTAGTGCATTGCACACTGGTGCAAGAAATTAAGAGAATTTTCAGACTTAGTCAATTATTTCCAAAATCACTGGACTGATTTTAATGAAATTTGATATGTACATACATTGAAACAGTACAAAACAAATAACCGTCCAAAGTTTAAAATTCTTGCTTCTAAGTTTCCTGCTTCTATCCACATGAACGTAGGACAAGGGGTGCTGTTAGCCCTGAGTTAATTTTAATGGATGTTAACACAAGGCCACATAGAGCTCTTCTGGTCGACGAATTTCCTGAAGGGGAGGATGTTCAATGGATGGATTGGCCAAGCAAATCTCTAGACTCCAGTCCTATATAGTATGTCTGGGACTCTCTTGGGAGAGCAATAGCAACTCGTAACACCCCTCCGAGGACCCTCCATACCCTGAGAACGGCGTTGTTGAACGAGCGGAAACGATTGCCCCAGGATCCCATAAACTGCTTCATTTCAAGCATGAAGTCACACTGCGAGGCCTATATGTCTGCTAGAGGAGACCATACCCCTACTAACCCATTTTTTTTTTGTTGTTTAATTTTTCAACCGCTGTTTCATACCCTCCGACTCGAACGAGTGCTATTTATAATCATGCGTGTGTATTTTAAATTTCGAACGGTTACTTGTTTTGTATTGTTTCAATGTATGTACATACCAAATTTCATTAAAATCGGTCCAGTAGTTTTGGAGATAATTGACTAAGTCTGAAAATTCTCTTAATTTCTTGCACCAGTGTATATAGAATCCTATTCCGCAAAGAACCATACAACCGTAACTCTAAAAAAAAAAAAAATGTAATTTGAATTCTGAAATTTTGAATTTAAAATTTTTTTTTTCTCAATCACGAGTTGCTACAAAACCCATTTGAGTTCTTGTTTCTAGAAACGGCTCCTGTCCCCCCAAACCTCCTCCCCTCCTGGACGGTTACGTGTGTATAGTTGTGTGAGTGTGTAGGCGCGCGTGCATGCATGTGTAGGCTTGTGTGTGTGCGCAAACCTGTGTGTATCTACGTGGAGTGTATGTATATGCATAAAGGCGTGCGTGAGTGTCTGTTGGACATGGACGCAACCGCCCAGGAATAGCGGATTCCCGGGGATAGTGTTCGGGACCCGAGAAGGCACTCCTGCAGAGGTTGGTCGACGGTGGTACTGCAGAGGAAGGCGAGGGGGAAAATAAAATCAGCGTAACGTCAAGGACAGTCAAATGAGAACAATAAGCAATCGTGACTTCCAAAAAAAAAAAAAAAAAATCCTTTGTAATTATTTGCCAGTGTTAAAAGAGCGCAAGTCCCATCCTTTGTATGCAACACGCAAACGTTTTCCCTCTTTCCTGTAAAGTAGCGATTATGTGTCTTACGTTAGTCTGACTTTGAGGCACAGGTTTGTGGATTTTGGCAGCCTAAACTTTTCAAAGAATGCTGGTTTTCGAAGATATCTTTGATTCAAGTCGAGTTAATAAAAGCGTAATCCACATTGCTTAAGTTCAGCCTAAAAATTAATTTGTTCACTTTTATTGACAAAAACAACTTTATCATTACCAATATGGGGCCTCCGTGGCTATGTGGTAGAAGCTTCGTCTTCTAGTCGGAGGTTGTGGGTTCGATTCCCGCCGAAGCTCTGGTTGTTATTTCCTTCTCTTGTGTTGTAAATCTTTCCCGTGTGTGTCCAGAGGCAAGGTGTTTTGCACGTAGCCCTTTTTGCATGTGAAGTTGTTTAGCTTCGGTGTAAATAAATAAAAATTACAATTATTTTTCATTGTTTTTGGCACCAATTAAAAAGCGGATTTTAAGAATTGTTTAGTTTTCTCGTTGTGTATACTCTATTTTGTTTATTGAAATATACAATTTTGTAGTGAATATGCCTACTCAGGCGCAGAAAGAACAGGAGTGTGGCGTGAGAGTAAACGTGTGATTCAGAAAAAAAAAGAAAAGATAAAAGTGTCACTTCTATCGTGTGTCTTTAAGACACGCATTTTTTTCCTTAATATTTTTAAAATAAGAATAAAAATCATAATGCACAAAAAAAAAAAAACCTAATGCACAAGACGTTTATAAAGTCTTGTTTTGATAAAGAAAATTTATTTAAAGGAAACACATCAAGATTTATGCATAATTGTTTTTTTTTTATTCTTATTTTAACAAGTCCCCCCCTCCCTCCCCATTCGTACAATATTAGCAAAAGTTAAAGCAAATACCGTGCCTTCAGCCCTGCAACGGCTATTTCAGATTGACGAGACCAAGCAAGAGCGAAAGAAAGTTTTGGATACTGTAACGAGCGGTTCGACAGTTTCTTGCAATTCTTCCCCAATTCCGGCAATAAATTATTCCTCTATCCTTACATTTCGAGGTGGAGACACTCTATTATATACATACGGACTTCTCGCAGGTGTGTTAAATAGCTACCAGTATGAAGATCCACTCATCTTCTTTATCAGGAGTCTTTTTGCATTCAGCTCTGTTATGGCTATTTCAGACTGACAAGCCCAAACAAAAGCGAAACTGCAGCTTCTGGGTGCTGTAACGAGCTGTTCAATATTTGCTCGCATGGCATGAGTAATTTAAAGCTGGACAAAAATTGATTTAATTGCATTCAATGTTTAAGGTGCTTATGAGAGATTCAACAACCTGAAGAAAAAGAATTCTCACCTGAAGACATTGCTGGCCATCGGCGGATGGAATGAAGGTTCGACGAAGTATTCGAACATGGCGAGGACGGCCAGCAGCAGGAAAGTCTTTGTCGACAGCTGCGTCGAGTTTCTTACGAAGTACGGATTTGACGGCCTGGATATGGACTGGGAATATCCGGCAAATAGGGGCGGTAGCCAGGAAGATAAAAAGAACTTCGTGCTATTGTTAAGGGTGAGTTTAATTCTAATCATTTAATTAACTTCAGTAAATCTAAAGTTCTACTTCTATACAACGGAGGGCTAGCCTGTCGCCCTCCCGCCTGTGCGCCTCGAACTTTATTCCCTGAAACCTGTGCGCCCTCGTTTCCCCCCTCCCCCACCCTCAAACCTCTGCGACTGTTTTCTTTCTTTTTTTTTTTTTTTTTTGCTCCTTCGAATCTGGGTACCTTTTAGAAGTCAAGGTTGACCCCCTCTAGGGGGCCGGCCCCTCCCGCCTCCGCTTCTATCGTGTGTTTTTATCCGGGGTACCCCCCTAAGGGCAAGGGCGCACCCCCTTAATATCGCAGAGACCCACCCCCAAATCAAGAGCCACCCCCAAAAATGAGAAAAATACCCCTCAAAACACCCCCCTAAAAATTTCAATAGCGCAGAGTGCGCCATGACCCCCCCCCCCCCTAGGTGGGCACCCCTGCTTTATCGGCATACTGTAGTTCTTTTCCCATAATGTCAATGTATGCAATAGTTGCCAAATAGGAAAATCTTTTTGCATCATTTTGTATGCTGAAAGAGCTGAGGTGGGTCTGTTGGGGATGTTTTTTTCCGCGTATGATACTGAACAATCCTTTAATTTTGTCTAAATACTACATCGCTCTTTTTTTTTTTTTTTTTTGAGCAATCACGACTGCTTATTGCTTTCATTTGACTGTTTTGATGTGCTATGATTTTATTTTCCTACCAGCACCCTCTGCAGCATCACCGTCGACCGGCCGCCTTACGATGCTGCTCCTCTAGCGAAAACCGTTTCCAGGTTGCGTCCATATCCTACACACACGCGCATAGATACACGCACATACACACACACACACATACATACAGACACCTACACAAACACATATGCCTACACACACATACACATCCCCCCCACACACAAACTCTCATACACACAACTACCCACACACTCATACCTGCACACAGACACAAACACACATGCCTACACACATACACATACTCCCTACACAAACACACATACCCCCCACACACAGATAAACACACACGCCTACATACACACACACACGCGTGATTGCGAAAAACATAATTTGAATTCAAGAGGTCAAAATTCAATTTTTTTTTTTAAGTATACATATTTTTAATTTCAGGATTTGAAAGAAGCATTTGATCCTCGTGGCTTATTGCTGACAGCAGCAGTATCTGCTGGAGAAAGCACTATTGATTCTGCTTACGATATTCCTGCTTTAGCAAAGTAAGTTTTTGTTCTGTTAAGTATACGCTCTGAAAAAAAAGAAAGTAAAGTATCCATACGTATTTATGCGCATATGAATACTTATTTTTTTATTGCAGTCTTTGAATCTGAAATGACCAGAAATAATTGCCGCATAGATTTATTTTTGAGCAATCATGATTGCTTATGGGTTTCATTTTGCCTAAAACTTGACTGAAATCGCTATCTAATTTATTATTTTTGTTATTAGATATAATTATTAAATGAATTTAAAATTTTAAAAATTCACTACTTTATTTAACTTTAAACGCTTACATATAGCAAAAATGAATGAAGCTGTTCTCGTTGAGCGGTTGGCATAACCAATGGAATTATCGAACTATTTTGAATTTCAGTGGTACTTTTTTTTCCTTGCATAATTTGTTCGTTTAGTGAAATTTCCAAATTCTAATGGACTTTTTAGAATGATGGATTAGCTTATAGCAGAGCAGTCCTTTTGAATTAGGCTTAGATAAAAAAAAAAAATTAAGGTCAATCTCAATGGTCTAAGCAGATGTATCCCAAAGTGTGGTACACGTACCCCCAGAGGGACGGAGAGATGGTTTTTGGGAGTTCGCTTTGAACCTGGATAAGACAAACATAATAAGGGAAAACCAGAAGTGTCAAAATAAGCAATTTTTTTTAAGGTGGAATGTATCCTGTTTTAAGATATCTAAGTTTTTCAATATGTCTTGCCTTTTCCCTTAAGTCAAAAAAAAAAAAAAAAAAAAAAAAAAAGTAAAGTAAAATTTAACAAGTTTTTGTATGTGGAAACCAGGGAATCTAATTATATGATCGTCTTACATTACTGTTCAGCACAAAGGTATTTATTTATCTTAATAGTAAGGTGTTTTACTTTTCATTTTTAACCCCCGAAACACAAAGGAAGGGGGTTATAAGTGTAACGTGTCTGTGTATCTAGATGTATCGTGTATCTGTCTGTGGCACTCTAGTGCCTAAACGGATGGACCGATTTTGAAAAAAAAAAAAATTGTTTGAATGAAGAGTTGATCGAGAGTTTTCTTGGCTAGCTTGTATCTTTGGATGACATCAGTTAACGAAGATATTAATTAAAAACCTCTGAAAGGTTTTTGCGATTATTACAGTGAAAACATAGTTAAAAACTTTAAAATACCAAAATAAAGAGAATTTTTTTCCGCGTCTGGCGTCTGATAGAATGTTTCGAACTTCCCTGTTTCATAGAATTCGAATTATAACGTGTTTTTAAAGCAGTGGCGGATCCAGCCGATTGTTTTGGGAGGGGCCATCCGAAAATTTTAAACAAACTCCGAACTCCCCAGAAATTTTATTAAAATGAAGTTTTAAAAACTCAATTTTCGGTGTATCGAGACATTAGATGAGGTTATGGGATTTAGGAATCTCCTTTGAAAATTTTCAAAATTTAAATTGCCGAGTAATTTTTGAAAATTAGGAAACTAAAAACGCATTTTGTCTGTTTTTAATGATGTACCGAGAAAGGTCCGGTTTCAGATGCTGGCCCCAAAATAGTTTTTGAAAATAAAGCTTAGAAACCAAAATATTCTGTCATTATGAATGCTCTTATAGCTCTTCAGCTGTCCATCCCAAGAATGCACCTTTAGGTAATGTTTGCTTACATTTAAGGAAGAGTGAAGGTGCTTAGAATCCTTCCTTCCTAGAAATATTTTGCATTTGAGTCTCTAAAAATTCGATTTTTAACTATATTTATACATATTTTAGAAAGGGATGGAAAATTCGTGAGCTCCTCCAAAAACCTCCTTTTAAAGCTATCATCACGGTATAAACTAGGGAGGGAGGGGGTCCTATCAAAGATCGTTTGTAATTGAAGTTTCAAAAAATTTCATTTAAGTTGCTTTTAAGCAAATTAACTGATAAGGTCTGGATAAACTAGTTTCCGTTCACATTTTTTCCAAATAAAAGACTTAAAATGCTATTTTTTGCTGCACATCAAGGCATTTGTGAAAGGGCATGGGAAAAGGGGGTTCTCTCCCTAGTTTCGAAATTAAAGCCATAAAAACGAAAATTTAAGCTCTCTTCGGTCTTATGAACAATAGGTATACTCTGAGAACAGCAGCATTTAGAGATCGTCCAAGTGTCTGTAGTTGGAATAAAGAAATAATGTAAAAGATGGAGAAAATTTTTGGAAATAAACGTTTTGTTTTGAGGGTAGGGATATAATTTATCTCCCAATTAAGGCCTATGCTTCTTTTTCAGTAAAACACACGTGTTAAATTTTGTTATCTTCTCATATTTTTTTTTTCTTTTTTTTTCTTAAAAAAATTCCTACAATCACAAGGCTTTGGGAGGGGCCATGGCCCCCATGGCCCCCCTCTAGATCCGCCTCTGTTTTAAAGCAGATTTTAAAAGCGGCTAAGCCTTTATTCACGCGATTGATAACCGAATTCATTGTTGGCTGACAAGGAAATAAAACGCAATGATTTAAAATTTTCTATTTAATAGCAAAAAATACTTGACATGGATTTTCTTTACTAATAATAAAGCTGAAAGTCTCTCTGTCTGGATAGCTGGATCTCTCTCTTTCTGGATATCTGGATCTCTCTCTGTCTGGATATCTGGTTTTCTCTCTCTCAGGATCTCTGTGACGCGCATAGCGCCTTGACCATTCGGCCGATTTTCATTAAATTTGGCACAAAATTGGTTGTAGCATGGGGTGTGCACCACGAAGCGATTTTTAGAAAATTCGATTTTGTTCCTTTTCTATTCCAATTTTAAGAACATTTTACGGAACAAATTATCATAACGTGAACGAGTAAACTACCAAATTATCATAACGTGGAACCGTAACATTGGCGAGCAAACGGGGCAAAAAATTGAAACTGCTGCCCTTACCCATCCTCCTTCAAGTTTTCATATCCAGTTCCAACGAAAGGGGTGAGTTTGCCGCCGCCAGAAGTTTCCGCCCGGGCAAGGGCCTCCGCTTGCTCCCCCCGAAATCCCGCACTGATGGTCTTGTTTGTTTGTGCAATCCAAACAAAACCAATGACATGCAACTAAAAAAGTTTTGTTTTGAAATTAATTTACTACAGTGTCTTATTTCTACGGTTTCTCTGGTTTTTACGGTACTTAATCATTTCTGATTATACTTTTCAGGTATCTTGATTTGATTAATCTAATGGCGTACGACTTTCACGGAGGCTGGGATACTGTCACGGGTCACAATGCTCCTCTATATCCCAGATCGTCTGAATCTGCTGCAAACAAAAAACTGAATGTGGTAATTATTATTAAAATATTTTGTTGCAGTTTTGGAAGATTGTGATATTTTTCCTTAGTTCTCTCAGTATTCAGCTATTTTTTAAAAATATTTCTTTCCCTCATTTCCCTGTTTTTCGAAGGTTTTCCTTCATTCAAATTATTATTCAGTGCTTCATCTCAACTTTCCGCAACAATTCTTTTATTAAAATTTATAGCGTGAAGAAAATCATTGAGACGAAAAATCTGTTGCCCTTTTTTTTTTCTCGAATATGAACAAGTAAAATTCTTGCTTTTGTTTTAAAGGCTTTGTCTGTGATCGGGGGATTTTAAATGTTTACTTTTTGGTTATTTTTCTGCAATCTGCCGCAAAATTTTATTGATTTTTTTTTTTTTTTGTTCAAGCCTGAATGTTGAACACGCGTCACTTGACATAACTTTTATTTTCGAGGTAGACCGTGCAAAGCCGGGCGATGCAGTTAGCAATAGTTTAAACTGTGAAAGATTAATATGATGATTAGTCCTATACATCGTATCAAGTAGCGGTTAATGTGCTGACTGCACCTGAACATCAAGTAGGTCGTCAATAAGAAGAAAGAGTGACCATTGGCTAGTTGAATTACTGCTTTTCACTGATTCTTTAATTGCATCAGACTTATCTTTATTACTAATAATAAAGCTGAAAGTCCCTCTGTCCGAAGGATGTCTGGATGTCTGTAGGATGTCTGTGACGCGCATAACGCCTAAACCGGTCGGCCGATTTTCATGAAATTTGGCACAAAGTTAGTATGTAGCATGGGGGTGTGCACCTCGAAGCGATTTTTCGAAAATTTGATGTGGTTCTTTTTCTATTCCAATTTTAAGAACAAAAAATATCATAAGATGGACGAGTAAATTACGAAATTATCATAACGTGGAACCGTAACATGGGCACAAGCCTATTGGCGAGATACGAAGTAATCATAACGTGGAACCGTAAAATGGGTACAAGCCAATTGGAGAGAAAATTCGCCACACAGGCGAACCAAAAGACTTTTTGATTTTTCTATTGCGGGCAAAGCCGTGCGGGTATCACTAGTTACTAATAATAAAGCTGAAAGTCTCTCTGTCCAGAGGATGTCTGTAGGATGTCTGTGACGCGCATAGCGCCTAGACCGTTCGGCCGATTTTCATGAAATTTGGCACAAAGTTAGTTTGTAGCATGGGGGTGTGCACCTCGAAGCGATTTTTCGAAAATTCGATGTGGTTCTTTTTCTATTCCAACTTTAAGAAAAAAACTATCATTAATTACGAAATTGTCATGACGTGGAACCGTAAATGGGCACAAGCCAATTAGCGAGATACGAAATTATCATAACGTGGAACCGTAACGTCGGTACAAGCCAATTGGCGAGAAAATTCACCATACATTATTTGTAAAATACAGGCGGAACCAAAAGACCTTTTAATTTTTATATTACGGGCAAAGCCGTGCGGGTACCACTAATCTATCATAAAGGATGTTATTTTTTGTATTTTCATGTACTTTTTTTTCTTTTTTGCAGTTTTTACTTTATAATTAAAACAAAAGTGTAAATAATCAATAATTTATTCAGTAAATTACCGCCCAAAGCCTGGGCTAAAGCAGAAATACATGAAATACACCGCCAGCTCAGTCATTTCCAGCCGAGGACTGCAGTTTCGTGCTTATTAGCACTCATCAGCCCGGAATAGGAAAGTGATAGAGCTGTAGATGGAAAACCTCTTAAGGAAGCCAAGAGTGCCAAACAAACTGGTAGCCAATATAGGATTAGCGCATACCAGACGAGTGACCGAAGCAATGGTTCGGTTCAACTCGGGGGCCCGGTAATTTACTGAATATACCATGCCTTGCCTTCAATCCCCGAGTTGAACCGAACCATTGCTTCGGTCACTCGTCTGGTCTGCGCTAAGCCTATATTGGCTACCAGTTTGTTTGGTACTCTTGGCTTCCTTAAGAGGTTCTCCATTTCCAGCTTAGTCCCTATCAGCTCAGTATCCTATGCCGGACTGATGAGGGCTAATAAGAGCAAAACTGCAGTCCTCGGCTGGAAATGACTGAGCTGGCGGTGTATTTCATGAATCAATCATTTATTTCTCATACTTTAAAAATTTCATCTCTTTTCAAATCTAAAATTGTCCATCAAGGACTTCTTCAAAAAAGGAAAACAAAAAGTGCATTTTGTATTCTTGCTGCTATTAACGTCATTCAGTACATATTCAATAACCTAAAGATAAATTGTCCTTCATTTGTCCGTTCTTTATCGCACCTACCTGTTAAATTTGATAGGAA
Organism: Uloborus diversus; assembly: GCF_026930045.1. Lineage (NCBI taxonomy): Eukaryota > Metazoa > Arthropoda > Arachnida > Araneae > Uloboridae > Uloborus > Uloborus diversus. The sequence goes on from NC_072739.1 coordinate 40,246,358, forward strand.
ACCTCCCCAGAATGTCAGCTCATTATTGAGACGGCTGACTCGCGAAGCGTAACCAACAGCTTTTATCTAATTACTTAGGTGTTTAGAATGAAAGCAGAAAGAAGCTGCGTAACGTAATTAAAGACACGCACTCTAATGAATGGATCTTTGAAAACAAACTCCCAGTTTAATTGAAAGCAATAATTATTAACTTATTGCGATACGTACAATGATGGGAAATTGAATATCATGAATATTTATTGTGTTATGGCAGCCTTCCAAGGCTTAGTAACAGATGCTTAATAAAGAATATTCGGAAGGCAGTGCAGATAAATCACTTGACAAAAATAAGATAGTTGGGGAGACTAGGTACCTTTTATACAGGAGAACAAAACTGACACTCTTCAGGAGAAGCAACCGATTTTACGCTCTCTAGTTTGATTTACGTACGAGGAAGAACCTCTATTTTTTCGTTTGAGAGCTATGTGTAACAAATCATTTTTTCTTTATAAAAGTAAATTTTATGTTTGTTTTTTCATATGTACTAAGAAATGCTTAAGTAGTTACATCATATTAAGCAAGATACTACTGTATTTTTATTCATTGAATGAAAATCATAGTTTTACCTAATAGAAAGTTGCTTACATTTGAAGCTGTTGTTTCACCGTTTTTGAATGGAGCTGTTTCTGAAATTTTAAAAGTATTTTTTTTTTCTGACAGAGCATGCTTAAAAACATAAGATTTAACCATTTTTTAAATAATTTGACAAAGTTTAAAACAAGACGATTTCAATCGGTGCGCAGATGGAAATTCATTTTTTACGCTTCTGCACATGGCATCGCAACTGATAAAATGCCATTCATTAATGCTATTATCATGTCCTGGCAGCGCGGTTGGCAGCAAAGCGTAAACATTTAGCGCGGCAATGGAGTAGCGTGCCCAAATACATTACTTATGACATCATAAAGACCACGCCTTATTTCCGAATTCGGACATTTAAAAATTTAAAAAAAAAATAATAATAACTGATGGGAAAATAAAAGTTTTTTCTGGCTCTATGTTATTTTTTATTTTTTGCTTATTCTATTAATTTCAGTGACTTTTGACTAAAGAAAAAGCCCCATTAACGTTATGACGTTGTTTGGGTCAAGTTGATAAAATATGTAATAATTTAACTCGGAAGTTCTTAAAGGCTTTTTGTTTTGGTTTTGTTTTTCCATTAATGCATAGAAACAACCCTAAAGACAGCAGGAAATTCCTGTTTAAATATTTGAAAGAGCGTATTTCGAAGAAGATCGATATACTTATGTTCATCTTAACTGTAAATCAGATTTACGTGTATCATCTAACTCGGATTTAATCTTCAAACATTTAATGAGAATCTTAAAAATAATTGTTAAAAACTACATTTAGTTGCTTATTACTTCAACATAACAGCTTGTTCATTTGTGTTTCAACTCGATCCACGTTTGTTTGGTGTAACTGATGCATTGCGAAAACTGTTTTAAATATTTTTTTAATAAAAATATATACTAACAAAGGTGTTGAATTTGTTAATTGATATGAAAATAGTAATAATATTCCATGTAATTTTATTTTGACGCATAACATTAAAAACAAAAACGAGAAGTATCAAAATGTAAAATATGTGTTAACTATATCGTAGCCCCCCCCCCCCAATAATGAGGTAGTTGGAAAAAAATGGGGTTGTTTCCTTCAGTCAAAATTACTACTTTTAGTCACTGAAGTTGATAGAATGAGCAAAAAAAAAAAAAAATGGATACAGAAAATACTTTTATTTTCCCAACAGTTATTTTTAATTAATTTTTTTAAAATGTCCGATTTTTCAAACAAGGCGTGGTCTTTATGACGTCACAAATGATGAGCTTTGCCGCGTATTCCACCAATTCCACTAATGCACTGAATGTTTAGGCTTACTGTCTACCGCGTTTCCACGTTATGATAATCAAGAAGCGAATTAAATATTGCTCTCTACGGTTGCTATCAACCATATCGTTGCCAATACATGTGAGTAAAGAAGCAAATTAAATATTGCTCTCCGATTTATGGCAACAGTGAATGGCAGTTCATCATTTGTGATGTCATACGCAGAAGCGTTAAATAATGAAATTGCACCGATTAAACTATTTTTTTTTTTTTTTTAATGTTAAACTTTGTAAAAGTTTTTCAAAAATGGTCAGCTCTTATGTTTTTAAGCATGCTCTTTCAGAAAAAAATACTTTTAAAATTTTGGAAACGACCCCATTGCAACCTAGATCATTTGATACATAGCTGATGTTAGAAAATCCATGTTTATACGAGAATGCAGGCTTGCTTTGATCTGAACCTACTTTTAACTGTTAACGCACCCCCAAACGTTTAAATTTACACTTTCTTTTGTTAGTTTTAAAATAGCATCATGCTTGTAAAGTGAGATAGGTATCATTTGCTTAAAAAGCTGCTGACGAAAAACTGAATGAACAAACCTTTTCTGTTTCTTTTCATTCTAATTACCTCTATTTTTGTGATTGGTCGATTCTCTAGGATTACGCAGTCAAGTATTGGATGAAAAATGGTGCTCCGGCTCATAAATTAATATTAGGAATTCCTTTATACGGTCGCAGTTTCACTCTCCAGAGCTCAACAGTAACTGGATTCGAAGCTCCCGTAACTGGGAAAGGAATGGCGGGAGAATTCACCCGGGAACCTGGAATGCTGGGTTACAATGAAGTAAGAACCTATTAAACGACTTATGTTTAATTTCAGTTATTTTAAAGGATGAATATTTTCTTATTTTATTTGTATAGAGTATCAAATAAAATGCATATCCTCTTTAAATGGCTATAACACTAACGGGCCGAGATGGCCTGATCGATAAGGCACCGGGCTCAAAACTGGAGAGTTCCGGTTTCGATGTCAGTCGGTCGAAGCTCCTCCGTGTTCACTGATGGTGACTGGGGTACATTAAATATGCTGTCTTGGTCATCAAGTCCACTACGTGAATCAATACTTCTGAGGGTGCTAAACCAAGAGTTGTTTAGCTCCTGGTTTGGTTCTAAATTTCCACATGTTGATAGATGATACCTCCATCTATCGTGTGCTGTCTGAACTAATTCGAACTTCCACCTAAATGTTTCTCGCTAAAACGGAAGGCGTCCCTCACTCCCTTAAATCGACTAGCAATTGTTACTCGGGTTCAGAGATCCGAATGGTATTAGTAGCAACAACAACATAAAACGAACAACTATTTGTACAAAACTGTTTCAAAAACCAAAATAATGTGAAAAGGGTGGAAACCAATCATTTAACGAAAAAGTTCAAATGCCGAGTTTTCTGGCCCAGGCACAATTTTTAATGCTGACCGATTGAATCCAAAACTTAGTCATTGCAATTGGTATCTGGATTTTTTATGTGGGGACATTCCAAAAATAATATTCACAATCACAAAATTTACTATAAAAACTATGAGAAGACAGCAGCGATTAAAAAATAATGTACCCAAAAGACAATTAAAATTTAGCTGCGTTTTGAATTCTATCAATTAGCGTTATCAGCTATGACAGAATCATGAATGCCGACCATTTGAACACTTTCGTCTGGTTAACCTATAAGTTCCCACCCCAAGCCAAGGCTAAGGCAGAGCTTCAACCAAACTCGTTTACGGCAACCAGATACTGCAATTTTACGCTTATTAGCGACTATCAGTCTAAAGTAGCCGTAACCAAGCTGGAGACAGTCTTATCTTTACCTGACAAAATGAACCGCACAAATTTTGCATACTCCTGCTGGTGTGAGAAATTAATTTAAGATACCAGTGTGAAGGTAATCCCAGCTACCAGTGTGAAGGTAATCTCAGCTTTAATGAGAGGCATACTGTCTGCAGCTCTGTAGCTCGTCCAGACTGAGGATCACCAATTCGCGAGAAAAATGCAATGTCTCGATGTCGTAATTTGGTGTGTGCTTTCATGGTTAAATACATTCTTTTATGATTAACAAGTCATGGATAGGAGTGATTTAAAACCTATTGTTTGCTTAATTGACACAACGAGACGAAAAGGGATCCAAGTGCACTTGTTTCGAGTAACATGCATGCTAAGCTAGGCATATTAGGCAACAACGTGAGTGGGCTTTCATTGATTTTTTTTTCTACATCATATTGTATAGCAGCACCTTTCAGGGATGCCATCACCACCTCCTGTCACAAAACGGTTCAGAATAACTCCGACCATTTGTACCATAATTAGGGCTAAAACCCCTATATAGACGAGTCGACGCATCAGCTCAAGGGCGCACATATGCAAAAATTCAAGAGGGGGGAGGGCTCAGATATTTTCCCTATAGAAACCGATTTCAGAACAGATTAAAGCTATAAAAATTTGACATTTTAAATAATTTATTCATTAATGGCTGGAGAAGAATTTTTTTTACGTTTTTGCAAAGATAAACGTACTAAAAGCAAGGAAGTTCTAATTTCAAGGGGGGGGGGGGCTTGAGCCCCCACTTGCCCCCAATAATAAGCGGCATTTGAATTGTTTATTAAATAAAATATTTGTCCAATTTGGCAAAGCCCGAAACTTTATTCTGGTAACCCTGGGCCCACAACAATGAAAATCCAATCCAAAATGGCTTAACTTAAGCTGCCGGGTCGGCTTGTCTTACGTAGTGGCTCTAGTTAGGGCAAACTTAACTTGCAGCGTCGTAACGCGGTGATTAGGATCTGCTAAGCCTTCAGAATGCTGCCAGGCAGTAGCATAGATAGACTTCGATGCGCCCCCCCCCCCCTTTGCAAGATTTGCAAGTGCGTCCCCCCCCAAAAAAAACTTTTTTTTCAACTTTAACATACAGGGTAATTTTTTCAGAGCGTGCGCCCTCATACCTCTTCCGGCCCGCCCCCGCGGATGTGCTATGTACGCCACAGCTGCCATTTTAGGTTGGCCCCAACTACAGTTATCTCCAAATTTTTAATTTTGGCACTCACACCACTTCGTTTTTAAATGCGCGAACCTTCCTACTACACACTCTAACAAGATTACTACACACCCTATCAAAATGGCACCTATTGGTGCAAGCATTTTTTTTTTTAAAGCGCTTTTTTGTTTTTAGACAGGGGGGGGGGGAGGTAAGTTCCATATGCAAATTTCATTAAAACCTCATATTTTCTTATTACTGCTCCTTAGGTATACTGATCGGAGCAAGGATATCGACCCCCCCCCCCCCCAAGAGCGATGGCACAACCCCTCAAATGCAACGGAGTATCCCTCAGAATGCGAGCTCCGCCTCGCCCCCCCCCCCTCCCCGATCAAAAAACATAAAAATACTTCCTTGAAATTTCAATGGCACAGCCTGTACCATTTTTTCTCTCATGGGCTCCTCTGCATATGGAAAGTATTTTCGATTTCTCTTTCTAGGTAAATAAAAAAGTGATAATAATAAAGGTATTTTGAATCACTGCACAGTTCGGTTGAATGTAGTAATGTAGTCCGCGTAATCAGTGCACACTAATGTATTAGTAGAACCACTACGATTTTTCTTTACAAATATTCACTAGCTTTTCGACCTAATGTTGTTGAAGTTCACATAAGCGGTCCACCCTACACTGGAAACTAAAGCTGTTATTTTTTGCTTCCTAGATATGTTCCCTGCTTAAAAAGGAAAAAGGTTGGAAAATTGTCGTCGACAACGACGTGCAAGCTCCTTATTGTTTCAAAGACAGACAATGGATCGGCTATGACGACATCAGGAGTGTCCCTAAAAAAGTAAGTTTTTTAATTAGGAAGTGCAAATGTGTGGTGATTGTTGTATGTAATCTATAGAGATTGAAATGTATTGTAACTTACGGTAAGCGGAATATACAAGGTCAATTAAAAAAATATACGACCTTTGGTCGATGAAAAAAAAAACTGGCATATTTGGAGCATAGGAAACCTAAACCCCCTTAAAGCAGTCCCCTTGAGACTCACGACACTTCTCTCAATAATGCTGCGATGGTTAAAGACTCTTTGAACTGTGAAGGCCTATTTCAGAAAAGTTTTTGTTCGGCAATCGTTGCAGCCAGAATGACCTCTCTTGTTTGAAATTTCGCACGTTTCTTTAATTTGGGAGGCATCCAAAAGTCGCAGGGATCAACACTAGGAGGGTAAGGAACCTGCTGAACCACAGGAGTGCCGAAAACATCTAAACCAAGTCCGAGAAATGTGCTTTAAATCGTCACCAGAAACAGTATGCAACTTCTGAAAGGTCTTCACTTGCTGCAGTTCATTTTCTGCCAAAATTTGATTCAGTAGCTGTTTACCAGTGACTGGCACTACTGACAGACGGGTAAAAATTCACGTATGCACAAAAAGGTTCGCAGTTAGACATAAAAAGTGCTCCACCTGTTACTTTCGACGCGCATGCTCAGAGCTTTTTTTTTTTTTTTACAGTCCAGTCATATTAATTTGACCATCGCCTTCTTTTGACGTCAACGTTAAATAACCAACCGCAGAAGGCACGCGTCATCAGCAAATTTGATGGATATATAATGTGTGTTGCAAGCGTTCAGAAAACTTTTCAATTATTGCAGTCACGCAGAAACGGAGTGAATTATCCAACGTCCAAAAGGACGTCAATGGCTTTCGGGTCAAGGGTGGAAACATTCCTGAAACAGCAAATTTTGTAAACTGTTCTCGGACTACCACGGTAAAAGTATACCGTGCAAGGCAAAATGACACTATCCAATACCAGCCACGTGGCATACGTAGTTCACCATAGGATATAGATAGCAGAGGTGAAGGACGGCTGTGAAGATGCGCTCGGGCAAATAGACGAGCAACCTTTGAGCAATTGTCCGCCCAAATGAACCAAGCGCAACAGTGTCTACACTAAGACGGTTCAGCGAACATTGCTACTTAAATGTGCCTCCGAAACAGAGACCTGGTTAATGCAACTATGCTGTATGCTGTTCATCGGCAGAGAACAATGGAATTCCACAACAGAACTTCCACTAAGTGGAAACAGGTCACTTATTCCAATGACTCAGGTTTAATACTGCATTGGACAGATGGACGTTGGCGTATACGGTATGAAACGTGTAAAACCAAGCACCCTGAAACAATTATCGGAAGTGTCCAAGCTGGTGGAGAGAACTTCATTAAACATCCCATCAATTTCAACAAAAAGGAAGAAGGCATTAAGATCAACAAACTCTGACATGCTGCACTTAGACGGATTATCCCGAGAGATCCTTTTAGCCTACTTGAAGCAGCGACGTACGTCCAGCTGCCACTCCCCAACCAGAATGAAGAGAGCTGAAGTTTCAGCCAACCAGAAGCAAGGACAAACGGTCATCCGTCAATCCTGACCCAAAAACGAAGGAAAAGCTAGCTCTTCTCACATAAATATAGACAACACTTCGAAATCTGCATCAGTTGCTAGGAAGTCGCTTCCCTGGAAGCTTCGACCACGTAAACACTGAAGATGACCGCCGCAGATGCGGTTGAAACGTTTGAGGCAACAACACTCAGACCCACGTCGTAACACCGCGGAATCTCTCAGCATCGTTGCTAAACATTGCCTGAAATTGCGATTTTTGACGTAAATGTAGCAATTTTTTCCAAATGTAGGCTCTGACCCCCCACCCGCCTTTTTTTAAATTTTTTACAAGAATAGTGCGGAATAAAATAAATCTTTTTTTTTCTTAAATAAAGTTTCTAGTTTTAACTTAAACACTTTTGTTAGTTTAATGTATTAGCTACTTCACAACGAAAGGGCGGCAAATTGAGAAACCGCCCTGAGGGACAAACGTTGTAGCTACGCCACTGCTACTAAAGGAACAAATTTGTTACATGGCTGTATCAAAACGAGTTGCAGAAAAAAGAAGCATAGTTATTCCAGTGGTGAATTCATAACCAGAAACAAATGCCAAAAGAAAATGTTTGTTTGTGGTTTATGGCTCAAAGTACACACTTAGTACAGATGAAGACTGAGAAAATTTTCTGGTCGCCAATGGCGAGTAGAAGCAAATTAAATAGGTGCCATTACTTACTTTTTGAGTAGCCACTTTTTTTGTAAACTATAAAAGTAATTAAATAATAAAGTAGCTTTTAAATTGTTTGAAACCATAAAAATTATTCTTTTAAGCTAAAGTTAATGGTATAAGTAAGCTAAATATTGTATAACCAAGTGTTAATTGTGCGATCAGAAAATTATTTCATTTTTAAGAGAGATTGTTTTGGTTTTGGTTTATGGTCGAAATCCCCAACGGAATGCATCGGAGTTCATTTTAATTATGGGCACTTGGGGGAAAGATGGCAGCCTCACTTTGCGTACGCTATAGAACAGAACAGCTATTCAATATGAAATTCAATATTCAGGTGACGTCCGTACAATACTCATGTGAGTAATTAGTAATAAACTACTGTTACGAAAATTAATTTCTTTTTTCTACTTTTAGGTCGATTACTTACGTAAAATGAAATTGGGTGGAGCAATGGTATGGTCAATCGAAACAGATGACTTCAGAGGCAAGTGTCATAGCTTCCGTTACCCTTTGCTGACAACCATAAATTCAGTTCTTAACGGAACATCTGTACCTCTTCCCGATGAAACTGGTCTTGAAGAAGATAATGATATATCTCCAACAAGACACTCCTCAAGTTCCTCTCCCAGGCCCAGCTATCCTCCAGTCAAATCCTCCACCAAATCTAGTTTTAGCACAACTAAATCAACTGATGGTACGTCTGAAGACTTCTTACCATGTCCAAGTAGCGGATATTTCCGACACCCCACGAACTGCAAACTCTTTTACATCTGTCAGCCAAAAAGCCCAACTAAAGATATGGGCTATCGAGTCTACCTTTTCCATTGCGGCGCTGGGACGGTTTTCAATGAAGAATTCAGAACGTGTGCCTTCCCAGACTCAGTCCCCAAATGTTCCTAAAAATGTCGTTTTTACCAGCCATCTTTGGACATAAATAAAAAGTTTAGGGCGAATGCAGATGAAGCATTGTACTGCAGAATTTCTTTGAATTGACCGGAAAGGAAATCGTTTGTCGGAAATGAAAATTTAGGGTAAAATGCTGATTGAACACTGTACCACGGAGCCAAATATGCAGACTCATTGACTGTAATTATAATCAGCGCTGCTTTACCGGAAATCGGATGTTTTTGATTATCATGGTATCATTTCAATAAAGTACACATTTGTGACTCTTTTATTTTATTTCTCTTTGTCAAAAAAAAAAAAAAAAGTTTGCACTTAAATAATAATGTTAGTGGAAAGTTATTCTATTGTCACCTTTTTACCTTTGTCATTTTTTTACATTTCACAGTAATCTGCAAAGAAATGTAAAAAGAACGAGCTGCGTTGCCCGGCTTTGCCCGGTCTACCTTGAAAAAAAACCATTGTGTCAAGTGAAGTATACTCAATAACCAGGATTAAATGAAAGGAAAAAAAAAACATCATGCAAAATTTCCCCGCCAAACAATGACGACAGGTACTAAAATACTTTTAAGAAATTAAAATAAAACGAGAAAGATGGAAATAAACAATGGATTCAAAAAGCGTTACCGTGGAAACGCAAAATAAAATGGTTAAAAACTTGAATAGAAAAGAGATTTTTGAACTTTATTGAATTCGCTTGAACTTGTTTTCTAATGGAGATAGAGGGTTAAACTTTCGATCTTAGGTCGAGTTAGATCTAGAGTAAAAAAAGCAGCTCTTTCCAATGGAGTCAAAACGAAAACTGTGGAACAATTCCTTCACTTTTTAGCCTACTTTCCCAGTAAAAGTCAGAAAAAGAAGAAAAAAGCATGAAAGAAGGCTTAATGCATATTGAAAATATCGCAAAAAACAAAAAACAGCCAAAAATAAATAAAATAATTAAATAAATATTGAAAAATTAAAAATTGGAAAGTAGGGTATTGAGATGGGGAAAAATGTCTGTCGGTCTGTCTGTCCCCCCCTAATAACTTTTGAATGAATCGTCCGATTCGAACAAACTTTTTTGTTCGAAAGATCGCGGCGAGGACACCTCATTCCCATATTTCACTTTTTGATTTGAACTATTTTTTGTTCAATTTTGAACAGTACAAAAAAACTTAACATTAGCGCCTAAGGGGAAATTCAAGGCAATTACGAACTGTGAGGCGAATTTGCTTCAAACAAACTTTGTAGGAAAAAAGCGTTTGAGGAAAAACTTGTATATAAAATATCTTTTTGATTTGAACAATTTTCCGTTCAATTTTGAACAGTTCAAATCCCTTAACATTAGCGCCCACGGGGAAACTGAAAGTCAATGTAGATTCCGTACTTGAAGGCGGATTTACTTCAAACAAATTTTGTTGAAAATAGCTCTTGACGCCAAACTCCAGACTTCGACCCCGAGAATTTAGGGGCACTTGACTCCGACTCCGACTCCTGTGCCCGACAATTAATCGGACTCCGACTCCCCGACTTCGACTCTGACTTCGTAGCCTTGGCAAAAATTTATACACGGAGGACAAATGACTGACTCCGATTCTTAGATATTCGACTCCGACTCCTTTATCTCAAAATAAGATTGACTCCGACTCCGCAGCTATGGTTTTGACTGTGAAATAATTATTGTTGATCTGACTTGTTTTTATTTTTACGCTAAAGTTTTAATTTAGGTATTCAGTTTTCGGCGAATAAACTCGAAGTCATTTATGTTTCTACATAAAGATATGCTCAGACGATTTTTTTTTTTTTTTTTGACAATGAAAATTATTTCTTTAAGTTGACATTTTACTGTTTTTATTTATTTTGGTAAGTGCATTAATTCATTTAAAAAATTGTTTTTGACAACAGGGAAAAAAGAAACGATATTTTTATTATTTTGATATGATGTATTTATTTTAATGAGCTTATGAATTTTAATTATAATTTTTTCGTTTTGAAAGCTGTTAAAGATTTTTTTTAATGAAAAAAAGTGTATTAGCTGCTTTGTTTATTTTTTTTTTTTTACGCATCGATTTTTTTAGATGAGTGAGGAATATTTTATTAATAGAAATCAGCTTAAAGTATTTTAAAAATATGTTTGAAAAAATTCGCGATTTTAGCTATTTTTGAATATATTGATCAGGTACTAGAAAGTTGTATGGGTATACGGGAAAGTAGACTCGTCTAGTTCTAGACAGAACTTCTTGTTATTGATGGATTTAATGAAGAAAGTAGTGCCTAAATTTCAACTAAGCCTAAAAAAAATTCGAGCTAAAAACTCAAATTACTCCCGCTGTAATTAAGTTATAGCGTTGAAACAAATTCCGTAGAACGTGGAAAATTCTTTTCTTTCAAACGATATATAATAATAATACGTGCATGTAATTTTTCACCTCCATATTCGGGAATGTATGTGAAAATTGGGACTAAATTGGAATAAAAAAAGAACTATTCATCGAATTTTTTTCGAACTGGAATGCAAACCTTTTCAGGACTTAAAGGAACAAACTGAAAATTTCAGCGAAATCGGCCGGGTACTTCTCGAGTTTTGCGAGTTCAAACACACAGACGCTTTTTGGAGACTTCATTTTGTACTATGTAGAGATATGATCTACCTTATTCATCTACTTTTAATATAAATAACATGGTATAAGTTATCATCAATTTAATTTACCCAAAATAACTCCTCAGTAAATGATCATCAAACAGTTTTACAAGTAATTACTGAGCAAGTATTGGCACCAGGGTCTACGACAGGGAGTAACAACAGAGGCGGACCTGGGACATGGCACTTCGAAAAAAAGGGGTAAAAAACATATTTTTTTCAGAGTATTTTACATCTGATCCATAAACACACAAACCCAAGTTATTGAGTTAATCAAAGTAGTTGCGAGGAAGGCAAGTTCGAGAACGCTTCCCTGGGAATTTTTGGACATTGAAGTTCCAAAAACGCAATTTCAAATTATCTTCAATAATGTTGGAGGGGAAGAAGACTTAAGAGTCATTCGCTTCGGTTGGTCATGTTTGATAATGTTAGATAAAAGGATGGGATTCAGGACTCTCCAGCAAAAATTTCTTTAAATTGAAGCATTAAAAGTAAAATTTTAGACTATCTTTAATGATGTCGAGGGTGAGGAATCGGGGAACTCTACAAAACGTTTTTGAAACTGAAGTCCTAAAAACTCAATTTTAAGCCATCTTTGATGATGTGTGGGGAAGAGTTGAGATTCATGCACCCTCTACAGGAAATGTTTTGAAATTTAAGTAGGGTCAGGTGGGGTAAAATGGGCATAAAATAGCCTACTTTTGGATTTTGACTCAAATATTTTTATCAAAATATTTTGTTTCTAATTTTTTTTGTTTTATGTATACATTACATATGTTGAGAGTAGAATTAAATGATTTCCACACATAATTTGATACAAATTTATTTTTGAGAGGAGTGTTTATGACTATATGTTTTCTATACCCATTTTACCCCACGCAGGTGAAAATGGGTAGCTTGTGGGGTAAAATGGGTATTGGAAGTCTAAGAAGTGATAAAAAAGCATACTATTTGTTCAATGCAGTGTGATAATATAGACTTAAGAGTCAGTTAACAAAATTTTACAATTTAATTAAAAAAAAAATAGTGCAAACAGTAAATTTGACCAAATATTAATGAGGTTTCTTTCAAGGAATGATATCCATACTTGTCATTCTTTAAAAAAAGTAATGGCCTCTATTGTTAAATTGTGGCTCACTATTTTTTTTATTATTTGATGTTTTTCAATGAAATCCATGTCGTCTATATCAGGAAAAATAAGAAAATCCCCCATTTTGGATTTTTAAAAAATATTTCATTTCATAATATTTCCCTCAACAGTCATATATTTGCCAATAAGTTCTTTCTTGCTTGTTTCCTCTAAGTATAATATTTATACCCAGGCACCTGTGGTTAAACTTTGCTTCATAAGCATATTTTTAGCAGTTTCTATTCCAGATACTTCTTCTGAATGGAAACTTTCTTTTTCCACTATTTTTTTTTTAAATTCATTATTATTTTTTTTTTTTCAACTCTTAGCCTTTCTGAAACATCTTTGTCAATACTTCCTGTATTTACCAGCATACATTTAAGTTAATTATAACTCATGCTGGTGGTTGTCAAATCTGAAGCTATTGTTGAAATTGCGGACAATATTGCACTTTTCAAATCTTTATAAGGTGACGAAATCGTGCTTTGTGACGTATAATTTTCGGATTGAAACGAGGATGTGTTCTGAGAATTTAAAGGTACATTAGAGAAATTGGTAGCATCTGATTGCAATCAAATACAAATATGACGACCAGCAACAGGTTGGGCCCAGCATATTCTGAGGAAACTTATTTTGTGCGCTAGTGCACAAAAACTCTAAAATAAGTATACCGCTGTCTTCTTATTATTTGTTATGATGGAGCGAAGTTTATTTTATAAAGTCATGGCATTGCATACTTTTATGTTTCAATCATTTTAAATTAAACACAAATGAATTAATATTCATTTAAAGGAAAATATGCTGTTGTATATTTTAAAACAACTTGCTGGAATGATAAGCCTAACCATATACCCATTTTACCCCATTTTCAAAGTATGAGATTAAAAATAGAAAAAAATTTTTTTTTCTTCCCTGTAAGTTGAAGCAGCAACAAAAATGTCCAACTAAAGATATCATGACACAGTAATAAAAAATTCTCAAAAATCAGGAGCTGGAGATAGAAGTTTAAGCAGACAACATGTGGCTTGAATTTATCTACTTCAATTTAAAGTGTTACTTCTCACTAAAAAATAATATATTGGAAAAATGTATTTTGTGAAATAGAATTCAGAACAGCTAAGTATAATGTCCCACTCAAAAAAATGCAAATTTAATTTAAAATAATTTGTTTTTAAAACCATATATTTTGACTACCCATTTTACCCCACTACCCATTTTACCCCACCTGACCCTACAAACAGTGGCGTAACTACTTACCGGACGACCCAGCAACACAGGGGCACGGAGTAGGAACGGGCCCTAACATTTCTAAGTTTTATTTTGATTCTTTTTTTTTTTAATTTCATAAAATCAAACTTAGTTCAAACGGTTATGTTTGGTTCCCGAGCTCTAAAAGCTTATACCGATTTCCAACGTATCGCCCTCCTCACCACGCTCCTTTACGCTTAGTCGCCGCTCCGTTGGATCACATTACCTAGTCATATGGCACGGAGAGAGAAAAAAATCTGAGTCCCAACCTCATCAGAGCCCAGAAAAGCAGGGCCGTTGAGAGTTTATGTGAGCCTAGACGGAAACTAGCGGCCCGACCAGGAAAGGGGCCTTGCTCAAAATTAGAACAGTTTAGATTGTAGAGGGGAAGATTACGGAAGAGGGGCCAAATGAGGAAACAGACATGGGTCCGCTTTGGCCCTTGTCAACCCCGCCGAAACTGACAGCCAAAATTCCGTCACACATGGAATTGCCTTATTGACATATAGACTTTGCAAAGTAAGTATTGATAATTTCGAATTTTTAATAAAATTCGAAAAATGCACCTATTGGGGAGAATAAGGAAGATTGGAATAATGGAAAGAATGGGATAGCTACATTTATGCCGAAAGAAAATGTGTCTAACTCTTTCCCTGTTCTAATTTGCTGCATCTACTAAACAAGAAACATTTTGCCTTTTTTAAAGTGTAAATGCAGCTCTTATTTCTCCTTAATCTCACTACTTATTGATACTCCAGATATTTTTATTATTAAACCGCTTTCATTAGCTTCACCTGTACATGTATGTATGTATGTATTCTGAACGGAATCTTGAAACTCAAACTTCGCCCACTTCCTGCGATCGGATTCTTTTGAAATTTAGCATGCGGCTTCAGACCCTTTGACAAAGCAATATTCTATAATCAAATTGATTAATTAACTATTAATTATTTGGTTACTTCAATTTTAATCATTATTTTTGCATCAATCCATTAATATGAGGACGAAAAATGCTCGCACAAATTATAATTAACTATCCGTAGAAGCCCCTCATTTTTTTGCATGAGATAAAGTTAGCTCCAAGGTAATTAGAACGGGAATTATAATTGTTTAAAGTTAATATCATACCAAAATGTAGGTAAGTCTTAAATTCCGGTCATTGTTGAACAATGCTTTTATTAAAATGCATCCGAAATTTTTGAAGTAATGTAAATATGATTTGATGACTGGTATGAATGAGCTGCATCAAACAATTATTCGACAGGCAATTTATCAAGCAATTGAATTTTTTTAGAGCTCGACTATTATACTTTAAGGAATGTCATTATTCTTTTTGGAGTTCTAGAGATCCCCGTTTCAAATGTTCCCCGAACTCTTTAGCCGTTTTTTTTTAATTTCATGAATATAGAAACACTTGAATTACATTAAAATAAATATTTTTTCGTAAAACAAGTAAAATTAAAATAATAATAAGACTAATAATAGTTTAAAAAACTAAAAAAACGCGCTTTTGTAGCTATATGAACTAAAAAGTAAAAAATAATCTTTGGATGTAAAGTATGATAAAATAATTGATCAAACAATTAAATTTTATGGAAAAAAAGTGTGGGGTGCTGTCTGTGTCTATTTACATTTTTACGAAGACAACAAGTGGAAGAATTTTAAGACAACTGATATGATGTACCCCACGCTTTTTTTAAATCTGTTTAGTTCATATTGCCACAAAGTGGGTTTTTTTAGTTTTTTAAACTTATCATTTTATTTAATAGACACTCCTAGGGTGCATTCGGAAACAAGGATCGGTCGCTTCGGTGCGTTCGGAAACGCTTGCGGTCGAACCGGTGACGTCACGGTCGTTTTTTGGCAGTCGACTTGGTAGCAACCTGTCGTACCGCAGTTTGGAAGTGGTTAGCGAGGTCACATACGTCACAAAGTCTGTGTTGGTCAATCCGGTCGTGTTTCATGTTTTGATCGTAACGCACGTGACTCTCCCCATCACGAAAGTTATGCTTTGATTGGAGCGTCGTTTGCTGCTGAACTAGAACTACCGCGGTGTAACCACGATCGTTCGGAAACACAGCTGTTCTACCGGCCTTCCTAGAAAAATTCCAAATACGTCATAACCACACCGGTCTAACCACGCGGTGTAACCAATGGATCGTTTCCGAACGCAGCCCTTAAGGTTATAGTGGACAATTTTTTTTTCTTCAATAATTAATCCCGATGCCTAAAACTGTGTGATCGTATAGTTATTACATCTAAATTAATTCAAAAAATAAATAAATAAATAAAATAAAATACTTTCTAAGAAATTTAAAATTACATTAAAAATTCCAAATTGCTCTATGCATCCCATTTTTTTTTTTTTTTTTTCAAACTTTGAATTCGCACTTGCTTTTCAATCGTTAGGCTTAATTACAGAAATGCAAGCATTATATGTAATGTTTTATGAGACAGTTTATAAAAAATGGCTGAAAAAGAGAATGCATGGGAAATTTTGAGCAAATACGGTGATTTTAACAACAAGAGATAATTTCTAATTTTGCATAACCGTCATTACTGAAATTCATGCGTACAACTATAGTTATTATCCACATGTGTTTCCAAAGTTTCATTAGAATTCGAAAAATATTGTGGTGCATGGAACGTTTTAAGTTTATGTTTTTATCTAAATAATGACAGAAGCGTATACGTGTTGCGAAATGTAAACTAAGGCGTGATCACGGATGCGCAAAACAAAACTAACCCATAATTAATTGAAAAATGCATCAAATGGGAAAAAAATCTTGTTTCCGTGAATACAAGCTGATATAGTGTTAAAAAAAGGCTAGACAGTTTTTTAAATTTTTTGCTCAATTTTCAGCTTTTTTAATGTCTACTGTAGCCTTAAAATATCAAAAATGTCCTTTACCATCCATTTCATCGTCCACGCGACCCATTCTTCTCATAGAATAGAGACACTGAACTTCTCTAAATTAGTTGATTGGATTTCGACCATTAATCTGCATTCAGAGAATTCTGATTTGATAACTCTCCCATTAATCAAGCCTTTAAGCGGAGCGAGTTTTCGATAGTTCTGCGGCGAGGAAAAAGGCTTGAAAAACTGAAGTCCTTTCCCGTCTTTCTTCAAATTTCAATATCAAGTTTTAAACAAAGAGAAGAAGAAGAAGAAGAAGAAGAAAACATATATAAGTATCTATAAAATGTAAAATAAAATTAACACTGAGAGATACTGTATGTGAAAATTATTACGTAGAAGACAAGATAGGTACTAAAAGTTTTATTTCCTAAAAAAGTAGTTTTAAGCTGTCTTTGGGGGAAAGAAGGAAGAAGCTGGGGAATCGGGGTAGCACCCCAATTTTTTTTTTAAATTAAAGTATTAAAAACAGCTTTAGTTATTTTTTTTTTCGTTGTTTTAGGAGAAGAGGGAGAGGTAGAAGGTAGAAGACGGTTTCTTTTTCCCAGAGAAATTTTCAAAATTAACATCGAAATTGTAACTTTACGCAATTTTTCGACACGTTATAAGAAAGGGGACATGGAGTGCTATTCCATTTTTTTCCTCATTTTTAGGTTATTTTTGATGAAGATAGGGTGTTGGGAGCTCCTCTCAGAAACTCCAAAATAGGACATTAGATGACATATGGGGAAACGGAGGTACGAAAGTTTTTCCGTATTAAAATTTTCGAAATTAAAATCTTAAGGGCACAATTTCGGACCACCTTTGTTAGTAACGTTAAGGAATGGAAAAAGGTTCAAGGAGCAACCCCTGAAAATGTATTGAAATTGACCTTTTAAAACCGCATTTTAGTCCACCTTTGATGACATTTGGAAGAAGGTCAGGGTTCGAGATATGTCTGTAGAAAGTTTATGACAGTGAAGTTTTAAAAACGCAGTTTTATGCTATATGCTCAAAATTTAGAGCAGGGATCGCCATGGCAGTATAAAGTTCGTGCTTGTGGCACCTGGGGCGGAGCCTCGCATTCACTTGTGTTCTATAATTTGTTCAAGTTTCCCCGAAGGGAGGCATAGCTGTAATTGGCCGAAACAGGGATTAGAGATGCTGTTCCTCAGAAAACTTTCAAAATTGAATGTTTTGAATTGCGCTTCTAGGCTATGCTTAGTGATATTTTTTAAATGTTTCAAAAGTTAAAGAGAGAAAAAGAATACAGCCTTTGCAACGAAACGAAAAAAAAAAATAAATAAAAATGTTACTACACACAATTTTCACATGAATAAATATTACCACATAAGAAACGAATATTTCGTTGAGCCTAGCTCGAGTAGAGATCCTCTATACGTAGTATGCAGGATCTCTGGGGTCCATCGTCCCCTCCCTTGGCTATGCCACTGGTTCTTCAATTGGAGAGTAGAGACTCAATTTCTATTCCTCCTAGCTAAACACTGTGCCTTCCAATTAGCTGTAAATGAAGTGAAATGAAATGAGTCGAGCGTGCATCAAATCACGTTAACGAGTTGTTATAACGATGGTTTAATTTTTGTATAATTAATTTAATTTTTTTTTGTCATCGTATGAAATATTCATGAACTCATAAATTTAGATGAGTTACCAGTTTTGAAAGCAAAGCTGTTGTGTGTTGATCTATAGTCAAGCATGTCTTTTCAAGTTAAAAATGATTCGCAGCAGAATTGCAGAAATTGTTCTTTTTGTGGCGGATATAAAATTGCTAGTTTTGGCCATAGGCAATCGGAATTGCACCAAAAAAATGTTGCTAAGAAGTTGAAAACAATTGCTTTTCATGTAAGTTTATTGTTGCTCAAATATTAATCCATTTTATTTATTTTGTGTGCCATGTGTGCTGCAATCAGCCCAATTTCTGGTTGTGGAAAGGGTTATAGTAGAGATACACGGAATACTCGGTTAGAATTCCAACCGAAAATTCGGCCGATTACCGAATAATGGTTAAAATTTTACTGTAATATTTGTATTTTTATTTCAAGCCAATTTAAAATTAAAAATGTTTATCCATTTTGGGAAATGCAAATGCACTCTCATTTAACATTTTAAAATTCTCTACATTTAAAGTCGTAAAAAAGTGAATAGTAAATAAATATATTATTCCATAAGCAAAAGAAAATTAATTTTGTGGATGGCTAATTTTGTTTATCTGGAGTTCTGCTTATATATATATATATATTGATATTTTTTTCTTTCCTGATGCATGATTTGACAGCATAATTGATATTATGTTAACATGTTACAGATGTCTTATAGATTGCCTTATGTTTCTGCACCATCATTCACCTACTTATATTTTGACTACTATGATTAATTGAAGGCAGGTGTTATACACTAAGGGGGGGGTGGAGGCAATGTCTTCTTTTTAATGATCGTTTTATCAGAGGATCGTTCATTCTTTTGATCCGTTCATTCAACTTGTTCATTTGAACGAGCTTCGTTCATTTAATGAATTTGCCAGTGATTTTTCTGCACCAAGATGTACCGAGTAGCGCTGTGGCCAAGTAACGACTAACGAGTACCAATTATGTTTTAAGAAGAACCACTGACACACGCGTGATGAATTTTGAACTCATTGGAATAGTAATATAGACCTCCAATGAAGGGTTGTTTGGCTTAAACCATGGGTTCAACTGTGGTTTAAACTAAGTGTTTTTTTTTTAAATGTTTTTTTGAAAATTTTGGTTTTTCCCCAAGTGTTTTCATAAATTTTACATATATTTGCAAAGAGTAAAATCTAATTAATGCAAAGTAGCTAGAAAAGCTTTATAATTATATTAGATTTAATAAATTTCCCCAATCCAGAATCATTGAGCATAGACCTCACACCATTCATTATGGTTAAATTATATCTTTCTACAACCCCGTTCATTTGTGGGGTGTAGGAGTTGGTCCGCTCTATCTTTATTCCCTGATTGGTGAGATAGTTCTCAAAATCTTTGTTAACAAATTCTTTTCCGTTATCGGAACGGATAGCCAAAATTTTTGAGTTCAGGAATCTTTCAGTCCTTTTTTGAAAATTGACAAAAACATTAAATGCCTCACTTTTTGCTTTTAAAAAGAAAACATATGATTTTCTTGAGAAATCATCTATAATTATAAAAATATATCTCTTTCCCCCCAAGGACTCAGTCTGAAGGGGTCCCATGAGATCCATGTAGAGCAATTGAAGTGCAGAAATTAGTACGCCTTTCTGGCATAGATTTAAAAGAGCACTTCCTCATTTTCCCCAATTGACAAGGGTCACAATTGGGTTTTTGCCCCTTCTTAATTTCTAGTCCCTGGACTGCACCGAGTTTACTTGTTTCGGTGATACTCTCCATATTTATATGGCAAAACCTTCTATGCCATTTCTCCATGTCAACACTGACCATGTTGGCCCCTTCAGATGGGCCCTTGGTCTTAAAAACTTTTGTATAATTAACATTTTCACAATCAATATAAAAATTTGGTTTGACATGATAAAGTTTATTTATTAAATTTGCTGTAAATAGTTTAACATTCTCTTGATTAAAAATGCAGATCTTTCCGGGCAACCATTTAAGCTTATAGCCCTGTCTGTCTATACAGGAACCAGAAATTAGGTTGCGTCGCAGTGTTGGAGCATAGAAAACATTATTGAGGGTGATAGTAACTAATTTTCCATCTGATTCAATTTTAAAAATTACTTTCCCAATGCCCTCTACCTGACTCTTCACGTTTCCTACAACTACCTCCATTTGTGTGTTTTGAACAGGCTCTAATTCTGCAAACAATGACTTATCTGGACAAAAATGAGATGTACTGCCACTGTCCAATAGCCATGTATCCTCACATTTTCAGGGCACAATACAGGCTGATTTTGCTACCGTTTTTCGGTACTTTCACAAAAATCTTGTTTTGAAATCGGTACTTTCACAATAATCAAGTAATAAAATCAGTAGCTTCACAAAAACATCGAAAATTTCACAAATTCGCATTTTAAAATATAAAATTTGTTTCTCTTTAAAACAAAATGTACTCATAAAATAAAATTATAAGCAGATTGATATGAACAATCGCTTAAATAGAAACCCTTTTGTAGTATTTTAACTAATTTTTAGCTGTTTCTCACCAAAGTATTTATGCAATATTATTGCAATCTTTAAACATCAGTTTTGAAGAATCGTTTTTCTCATAATTTCCTATATTGTACACAGTACATAGATCATTAAGCTGAAATTACCGTGGTATTTTTTGTACTTCTTAGGTTTTTAGCTCCCCCCCCCCCCCAAAAAAAACAAAATTTGTTAAAAATACTAGATGTCTTTTACACTTTTCAAACTAAAATTTCACTTGTTCCACTACTTCTTTTACAAAAATTAGGATGCATCTAAAATTTCACAAAAACAATGCTGATAAAAAAAACTTTCACAAAAATAGAATGATGCAATACTTTCACAAAAATAGGTAGTGAGAAAAAAATCCTGGATTGGCCCCTGATTTTGGGTAGGTAGTATTTGCAGAAATTTCGTTTTCATTTACAGAACAAAACATTCCTGCCTGAGGGTCTTC
Organism: Uloborus diversus; assembly: GCF_026930045.1. NCBI lineage: Eukaryota > Metazoa > Arthropoda > Arachnida > Araneae > Uloboridae > Uloborus > Uloborus diversus. The sequence goes on from NC_072739.1 coordinate 40,267,767, forward strand.
TTTGGTTTTGAATTTAAAACTCTTATCGTGTTTTACTTTGTTTTGGCTCCAACACCTCGACACAATATGCCCTTTCTTTTTACAAATGTAACAAACTTTATTCTTAAAAAGGAATTTACTCCAGAAATTTGCCATTCCGGAGTTTCCGGGTTTTGAAAACATTGCCGAATTTTCTACATTAGGCTCTTTGGCCAAATACCTAATCCTGCTTTCCTCAGCCAGTAGTTCGTTTTTCACTTTAGAGAAAGTAAATCTCTCTTCTTCCCATCTGTAGATGGCTTGAACAATACTGCTGAAATTTGAAGGTAAATGTCGTATCAATTGGAAGGTTCTGATTTTTTCTTCCATGATATATCAGGGTTTAAGCTGGGTTCAAAAATTCTTTAGCATAAAAGCTAAAATTGAGGGGAAAATGTTAGCAAAATGCTAAAATGTTACACATTCTCATATATTTATATATGCATCAGTGTGTTTCATCTCCAGTTGAAAATAAAATTCATATTTCATCTGTGACATCTTTGAAGAAATAAGTACAACAGCTATTTTTTTAAAACATAAAATAAAAAAAGAAAACACGATTGGTGTTTAGAACGTTGCAGTCTCCTCCTCCTAATAAAGCAGTTATTGGGGGGACATAATGCTAGATAAGACTAATAGTTATTGAACTTAATTATAGTTTAAACATCTTAGCTAAGATTTAAAAAGATTAAGTTGATTATCGCCATACATGCTTCCTCTTTAGGATCATAGATTTCTTCTTTTTTTAAAAAAATTAATTTATTTTTTTTCTGAGCAAAAAAGCGAAAATGCATTGCTTTATTTTCGCAATTCAGAAGGTGTTTTCGCATTATGCGAAAAATGCGACCGTAGCGGAAACCCTGTGATATATCCATTTTCGACTAATTGGTTAAAAATTCCCCCCAACCTTGCAGCGAATAATCCCACCGTTTCACCTTCTTGCATTTTGCAAGAGAAGTAGGATTCCCATAGCACGGCCACTCTGGCCAAAGATGGGGGTTCAAACTTTGTCTTAAGGGCTTTCCAAGCTTCACTAGGATCTTTCAAATCATCAATTAGCCTTTTTAGGTCTTTTTCTAAATTTAAATAGAAGATGGCTAAAGCTTGGCCACATCTTTTTCTGTCAGCACTAGTTAATTCCTCTTCTTGTTTCTTTTGGGTAACCTCCCATAAATCCTTTTCTATGAGCACCATTTTTATGTCTTTTGACCAGGTAGCCCAATTATGGGAGCCCAACTTCTTAAATAATCCTTCTCCATAATAAAAAATGATTCAATTTTCTCCGGGCAGATCAACCACACAACTCTGCTACCACCTGTTGGATATATTTAGATCTTATTGAGTTAGTAGCCTACAGCTAAGCTGAGAATTAGGCAACTCATTACCAACTGAATTTTGAGGAAGTGGTCTGCCCGAAGAAAATAAAACATGAATCATTTTAACATTGGAAAACATTTATTTAAACATGCATTAGTAAAAACAGTTGCAACACAATAGTTTAGTCCTCAAAAATGTTAGGTATGCTAAGTCAAAAAAGTCGTACAGTTAGTCCAAGTTGAATCAAGATGAACACGCAGGATGTAAAAGTTCTATCGGCTTATTACCGTGAATTCCGCATAGGCAGAAGGACAACACCGCAATTCGTCATAATCGCTCGGTAATCAGTTCATGCCTCGGACACCAATTCACCACATCCAGGTAAGCCATGTAGATGGACTCGCTCCTTCCCTTATCTCTGAAGACTAAGCAACTGGCTTAACTTGAACAATAATAACTTTTCATTGTGATGAACATCACCACAGCACGCGCTTCCAAAGTGGGGGCATCAACGAGGAAGCAATCCAAATACCCGACCTCACCAGAGAGGCCGGAAGCCAAAACGTTATCAAAACATATGAACGAACACAAACGCCAAGCGAGAGGATGAGTGAGAGAGTGAGCTACGATCGGTCCGCATATTTATTGCCAGATCCGACCGTGCTCGTAGTAATGTGACGTTACCTCATTTGCATCTTGCAAGAGCAGCTCAACTCCGAAAAAACACAGCTTGCAGGTTGCTCAATCCTTATCTTATTCGATATTCGGCACCTAACACCTCAACAGGTTATCTTACGTAATTAACATGTGCTCTGTCGGAAGTTTGCCGACTTCTGCCGAATGGCGGCAACCAATCATAGCGTGCCACTAATTTTCCCGATCACTTCCGATTCAAACTTACACATTTGAGTGTCGGTGGCAGGTGGATGGGATTCCCCGTGCAAGGTTTTTCCGGAATGGCAAAAGGTAAGTTACAAATCTTTTTTATTTTTTTTTTCTCTTTAACAATATTGATGAAATCCTTTAAGAAACAAAAATAAAGGCTTTAGCCCAACACCAACAAGGAATTTGAACAATGGAAAAGAGATAAAATTAAAATTTTTGAGTTTCGCTAACTAAAAAACGCTTATAACTTTTTTTCTAGTGGATTTAGGTTATTGGACCTTGGGCGCCCTGACCCTTTCTTCGTTAGGAGCATTTTTTAAAGACCTTTTCAGCCATATCAAATTCGAAAAAATTGAACCATCCGTTCGCGTAGAAAGAGACATTTAAGACGAAAATGCGTTTTTTATTAATATCTCCGTTAATTAGCGTTCGATTTCAAAAATTTTTATTGATGACACTAAAACTCGGCAATAGCTACTGAACAAAAAAAGAATGAAGGAAATCGGTTCACAAACAGAGGCCGAATCGGTACCGAAAGAAAACGGCTTGCCTATTAATATATAAAGATTCCACAAATTTTACTTTTTTCAGCTATCTAACAATTTTTAAACAAATATTTCAACTATTTGTGACACATAAATAAATGAATTCAGTCAATTTGTTGTCATTTTATATAGCTAAAATATTTTTTAACAGTGCATGTATTCTGTCCCATTCATCCCCATAAAGGGGATGAATGGGACAAAACTGGGGATGAATGGGACCAGTAAAAAAAATTCACTTAACACTGAAAAAAAATTTAATGTTACATTGATTTCTGATCACAAATGTAGGAAGGTATATTTCTCTTTTTTCAAATTGAAATGGGGGAAAAAAAAGGTAAGGAAAAATATTAGTCAACTCTTATTTTACATCATATTGACCAAAATTTACATCAAATGACAAAAGTCCTTTTTTCCTTTCAGTTCCCAACATTCTAGGCTTCGTCAGTTTCATTATAAAATCTTCAAAGTCGACAATATAAATTTCTGGAACATCAGGGTAATAAAACAAAAAGGTGTTTTCTTTCTTTTTCAGCAATTGCACTTGAACATTTTCAACATTGTTTTTTAAAACTCGAGCAACATAGCATATCATTTTTTTTCCCCCACTAAATTTTGTCAAAATGAAATCATCTTCTAGGCCATCTGGAATGAGATTCTGCATTAGATTATCAGATTCACTTTCATCCATGAATGAATCACTTTCATCATTAAGCGATCAAGTGTCAGTGCTGTTTTCTTGTTTGTCTAAGATCACTTTGTTTTTGATTTTGTTCCTCTTCTGTTTCTTTGTCTTAGCTATTTCTTGTTCTTTAATGACTTGTTTTTCTGGTGTTTTCTTCCTCTACATGCTTTGGGTATGGGTGAATAGTTGTGAGAGTCTTCTTTGTTCATTGCAAATGTTTCTGTTGGTGTACTAGGGCTATTTATGAAATTTGAACTAGTTGAAGGAACACTAAAATCTTGTTCAGCTGCTGACTTGGCAGTAACTAATGGACGATCAGTTACGGAAGCTGAAAGTCCTCTTCAGTGAAAATCTCTGTTAAGGGGGTACATGCCAGTCTTTTGAAAACCAGCTATATAATGTTATGTTTTGTAAAAGCAGAAATATATGCAGTATTTGAAAGGGCGGCAATATTATAGATAGCAATGTTTTTGCCTGGCTGGTTAGTCATCCAGTTATTCTGAGCAATACGATACCTCATTTTAAATGGACTATAGACTGATACATCGAGGGGTTGCACACGATGGCTACAGTGTGGTGGAAATGTTAACAGCACAACACCCTGTTCTTTTGCAAAGGAAATAACCTCAATATTTACATGACTCATGATTATCCATAATCAACAGTACTGGTTTTTCTTTTGTGCATTTTGTATGTTTGACAAAATGCTCCATTGCTTTGAAAAAATTTGGCGCAGTCATCCACCTGCTAGGATGAACAAGACCTAAACTACCCGCCACTTTCTAGCATAAATTCCTTGTAGTTTACTCGAGGAAGGACTTACATAGACAGGAGGGATTGTGTTTCCACTGGCATTTACAAAATTCAACATTGTTATCAATTGACCTCGTTCAGCTGAGGTGATCTGACCGACTTGTTTTACTCCACGCTCAGCAATAATTTTGGGACACTATACTTAAGTCTGTCTCATCACAGTTATAGATATCTGCTGGTTCTAACTTGTATTTCTTTTGCAGACTTTCAAGTTTCTCAAAAAAAAAAAGGAATTGTGTTATTTTTATTAAAGCTACTGGCTCTTGACCCGCTATAAAGATGACTTAAACGTATTAATTTTACGATGTAAATTATTTAATAAGAATGAAAGCAAATTCAGGCGTTCGGATGGATGAATCTTGATGTCTATACAAAAACCCCCGAAAGCCAGTCTTTTCCAGCAGTTTTATTTTCTCCCCCACACTGATGGTACCTTTCCTAAGAATTTAGCATAATCAAAAGCTAGCTTCCTTGTTTGGACAGTGGTTAGACCATAACACATTTGAGATGAAATTTTTAAGTGATTAAGTATTCACTTAAAAATTTCATCGATGAATGGCCGCATGATGCCATCTCCCCTCGATAATAGCTCCATGGTACCAACCATCTGAAAAGATCACTGATGTATATGATTCTTAGTCAACTGAAATCAGTAGTTGCAGTACACAAATTGACTGCTTTCCTAAAATCAGGTTTCGGTAGCCTTCCATCAGCAATCCACTTGGGACACGTTTTGACCCAAGGCCTTTTTCGTGACAGTTGCAATTGCTTGATTTTCCTTTGAAAGCATTCTGTTTACCTTTTCTATTTTTCAGAACAAGAGCTTCCTGTTCACTTGACACGTCTTTTTCCCGACTTTCGAATTCCCTTTCATAGGAACATAGTTGAGTAGTCAGTTCGTCTGCAGTTCTTTTATCTTCCCCTAAAAGCAACCAACTAGACTGAAATGATATGAAATCATTAAGTAATATATCTAAAATCTTCAGTTCAGTAGCAACTCTGGTAATTCAGCCTCCTCTTTATTCTGCAATCCAGAATTGAGCTCATCCCATAGATTTTTCAGCCTTGAAAGATGAGGGGCTATATCCTCACTGTCATTCCACTTGAACTGGAAAAACTGCATGCATATATTATAGAGTTGATTTTCTGATGATGCTTCATATAACCTATGTAATTCTAACCAAATTTCTCGAGCATTTTCGAAATGCATTACCTTTTGAAGAGTTTCTGCTGCCATTGAATTAGTTAAGACGACCATAGCATTGTTATTGACTTTTTGATAGTCCTTCATGTCAGACTCGTACTTCGTGCGAGCAGCGGCATTTGCTTCCGCTAGCATATCTGACAAGATTAAATCTCCTTAAACTACCTCCAATGCACCTTTATGGCAATTCAAAATAAACTTAATTTTGTACTTCCATGCTTGCCAGTCACGCTCCCCAGTGAGAGGTTTTATTTGGACTTGAGCTGTATCCATGTTTGGCAAATCCAAATCTTAGGCCTAATGCATCGAAAAAAAACTCGATTTTTGCTACTTATCGCATTACGGAGTGGAAAGCGATATTGCACCCATAACCTGAAATGTTTTTAAAATCTTATTTGATAGAAATTGAAGCATCACGAGCACTATTACAGACAAAACCACTCATATTTATTACTTAGATACATTACATGGTTGCTAGCAATAAAAACTCAAAAAACACTCTTTCGCCTAGACTGTTGCCACTCGAAAAACACTAAATATTTTCTTTTGGCACAGTTAATCGTTTTATAAACAAATATTAACATTATTCACATAATATAGTACAAAACTAAAGAATATTTTCTGTTTTCTTGTAATGATCATGTCTCCTGTTTGTCTTTCTAAATGTAGCATGAGTTTCTACATGGTAACTCATGCTACAATGCTGTTATGCAAATAACAAATCAAAGCTGCTTCTTCTAAACTTTTATTTTGAATAAAAAAGATAAAAATTGAAGAAAATATTAAATTTTGAAGCAATTGACAGTTTATTAGATTTGCAAGAATAACATAGATGTTTTGGAAACTCATGTTCATGTGCTTAATAATTTCATTCATGAATAATATACACATAATGACTTTGGTTCTAAAAAAATTTATGAGTATTTACAATCATTAAATTTAAATTTAATTATGACAAAATTACAAAAGCAACATATAATTTTCTGATGAAAATTATAGCAGTAGAACAAAATCTTGTAGTAATGGCTAATTTTCAAGTGTTGCCATTCTAATAAAAAGAAACTTTTATACAAAATAAAATATTGTTAACATAGCTACAACTGTTTAGAATAATCATTCGCACAGTAGATTACAAAGTTAAGGATTTTTTTTGATGATTATGTACTTGTTCACATAGAATGGCACCATTTTTTAATATTACTATTGTTTGAGCAAACCTAACTTGGCAGCATTGTGAAGGCAACGCATTACAGCAATGTTGGCAGGGTAGGTTTGCCCCAACTGTAAGTTTTCTAAGTTCTAGTTCATCATGTTCTTTTACTTATTAATTGATTGATTTGAGCCATTTGCTTGACTACTAGCTAAGCTTTACATACGTTTAGAAACTTTTGGATAATAAATATTGCTCAAAACTTATGCCACCCTCCTTACACACTAAACAAACTGTTTTTTTTTTTTTTTTTTGACTTATCTCGGGCATGTTTAGCAATGCTAAACAACCCCCATGAATCCAAATATCTGCAAAAAATCCAAGAACAGCAATGGGTCACTAAGGACCTCATCCTTCGTAAAACCCAAACAAGATAGAATGTGCTCAGGTGAAAGCTCTCCAGCAGAGCACCAGTGACACTCCGGAAAAGTCTTGATATTCCCAGAGAATCTAAGAGCTTTTGTGTGGCCACTTAGGAATCTCGAATATCAATATAATATTAAACTCAAGAGAGAAGCTTGGACTAACATGTGCAGTGGCATCGATGCCAAAACCCCAAACACAAAACTTTGGAAACTTGCTCAATCACTCAGCTATAATCAGCCACAAAATATGCCGTGCAACACTGTGCTGACTTCAGAGGGCAAGGCTGCTCCTGATGATAAAACTGCTGCTAACATTTTGGGAGAGTTCTATAAAAGAGTGGGCAATTTGGAGTTTAACCAAAATGATATTGGTATCAAGGCCAGTTCAAAAAGAATGATCCATAATTGTCGGACCTCTAGCACTGGTGACCCTATTTTTATCCACGAGTTTTCCTTGAAAGAACTTAATTTAGCCCTGGGGGCAATGGATCTTCGTAAATCTCCAGGCCCTGATGGCATTCATGGATTCATGATCGGCAATCTGGGACCTCATGGCATGCAGAAACTCCTAGATATCTTTAATTTTTCATGGAAAATAGGTCGTCTTCCACGAGAATGGAAGAGAGCTATTGTTATCCCCATTCTAAAACCAGGAAAAGACACTGGTATCTCTGGGAGCTACAGACCTATCGCGCTAACATCCTTTGTCTGCAAGCTTATGGAGAGGCTCATTCTTGCCAGACTAAACATTCACTTATACAACAATAACCTGATTCCGAGTGAGCAGTATGGGTACAGAAAAGGTCATGGAGTAATAGATCAGATTTTGTATGTCACCCAGAGAATACGGGACGCGCAGAACATGAAACCTACTAACCACACTGTTGCCGCACTGTTGGATATGTCTAGTGCATTTGACAGAGTTTGGCGCCAGCTCTTGATCACCAAACTCCACAATCTTTTTAATGTAAGAGGAAAAGCCCTTCCCTGGATCTCTGATTTCCTCTGGAACAGATCCATTAGAGTTAAATACAACAATCACCTGTCCGAACCTTTGGGCCTCGGGCAGGGTGTACCTCAGGGATCAGTGTTGAGTCCCGTCCTGTTTTCTCTGTACATTACTGGCATTGAAAAAGAATTAGCTAAACACTGAAATCGGAATTTTTGCTGATGATATCATTGTCTGGAGCTCCGGCTCGGATGTCGGAGAGAGTGAGCTCAGACTCAACCGTGCCATGGAAAAAGCCCATGCCTTTGCTGAAAGGCACAAATTAATCTTTAATGCTACAAAATCTTTGACAACTTTTTTCACTACTAATAGACATCTATATGGGTACCAACCTAAGATCTCCATAAACGGAACCCAGTTGAGTTACGTTAAAAATGCTAAGTATCTTGGATACACATTAGATCAAGAGATTACAAGCAATAAACATATTGAAGGCCAAGCAATTAAGGCAAGGAAGAGGCTCAATATTCTCAAATTTATTTCTGGACGAAACTGGGGTGCGGAGGCCAGTACCCTTCGTACTACCTATATTTCTATCATTAGACCAGTACTGGAGTTCGGCTTCCCAGTTTACTCCTGTGCTTCAGAGACCAATCTCAATAAACTTGAAAGAGTACAGCTTAGCGCAGCTAGAATTATTGCCGGACTTAGACATAGTTGTCGAAATGATATAGTGCTCTTTGAGAGCAATTTGCCTGCCCTTGCAAAAAGAAGACAGTGTGGCCTTACAAGGTATTTTAGCAAATTATATAGTTATAGAGAACAACACCGGACTTCAGCCTACCTTCTTGCATGGAATGATAATACTCGTTTGAAGAAACATAGCCCCTTCTCCTATGCAAGGTCATTGAACTTACCTCCCTCCGATGTGGAAACACATTTCCTGGGTTACGCAGGAGCTGGATTGGAGCTTGAGGGAATTTATTTCCATGACGAGCTCCTGACTAGTGTGATCAAGAGTTCAGATCTACCGGACCTAGTTAAACAAATGGCCCTGGAAACTATACATAATATACCACATTTCTCCTTGAAAATCTATACAGATGGAAGCAGGGGAGAAGATGGCGTTTCGGGCAGTGGAGTATTCATTCCTACTCCCTCTGGGGCCTTGGAATTTAAAATCAGAAACCCGAATTTCTGTTCAGTATTTAGATCAGAACTGATTGCTATCAGGAAGGGTCTGCAGTGTGCTGTTCAGCGGGAGGAGTGTTTCCAGGAAATCTGGATTTTGACTGACAGTCGTGCCTCAATTCAGCACCTCGCTAATTGGAGTAATGTGGGCGACAAGACCAGCCTGGACATTCTGAGTCTACTACATACTCTTTCATCAGGACATACAATTCACTTTCAATGGATCCCTTCCCACGTTGGAGTTGAGGGTAATGAAAGGGCTGACTTTTTGGCTAGATCTGCTGCTGCGGAGGGTGTGAGCCCTTGTGGAGATCTTACTTTCAATGAGATC